>NW_026516746.1:0-204733 GCF_025766255.1 Zychaea mexicana | reverse complement strand
TTGGATCTGATTATGCTGATGGAGCAGGTAAGAAAAAGCGGCGGATCCGATATAGAAAATATCGAGCTATACTCACTTAAATTACATCTATGGTTGTTATTTATTATAGATAATATCCTTGACGAAGAGCTATCACAGCTCTATGATTCCTCTAATGAAATTGGCGAATTATCACCTCCGTCACCACCTCCACCTCCACCATCAAGGAACATTCCACTTTCAGAGTTTCTGCTGTACATCAGCATTTCATTTGGAGATTCCACAGTTGAGTACGATCGCAGACGAACATCAGATTTTAGTACTTCTGAAGGTATATTTTCGGGATGGAACTACAAAGAGAGAGACAAGTGGTTATATATTTCCTCTTTTGTTTTTTGATCCTTACTTGTACCAAAACTATTTATCTTCAGAGCCTGTAAGGGTCTCCGAGCAAGCTGTGGCAGCTGCAACAACGATTCCAGAGCTGGAAATGTATAAAACAGTAAGTAAATAAATGATGTTTTCCTTGAAGAAACGATGTTTAATGTTTGTGTGAAAGCCTAATAAATATTACTCTTTTCATCCTCCCCGTTTTGGAATGGACAGCATTGTGGAGAGTTAAAGGAACTTATTGCTGCGGATGAAGAGGTGATTGCAAGAATAGACAGAGAAGTCAGTGCATCAAATCCTTCATTGTTTAAGGAATATTTGGATGCGGACCTGAACGTTCAAAATGATATTGAAGTATGTGTATCTTGGTAATTGCAGGTTTTTATCTTGATTTTGCAGTAACTAATCAGCATTGATATGATGGTGATGGTGGGCTTAATTTATGATTAGGCAAGGCTGAAAAAGACCAAAGATTATGCCGGGTTCAAAGCTCTACATACACTTCTCGAATGGAAGCAAACCAAGAACGACAGCTTAAAGTGGAATCTGGAGCCTTGCGTGCAGAATATCACTGAGGTGATCATAGTCATCCATGCTACATGTGTGTGTTTTGAATATGTTATATTTTCTGACAGTGAAACCGAAATATACTAGGAAGAACAATATCATGAAGCGTTTGGACGACGGATAGAAGACAGCTCATATGATTTGCAGAAGCATCTTGCTGAACTCAAGCAAAAACTTGCAGATGCGCGAACGAGGTAGCAAACTTTAGATTAAACAACGACAAGCGAGTTGCTATTTTTTACAGATATTGACATATTTTCGTATTAGACTTGAAGAACGTCGTCAAGTAGTGTATGCTGATGCAAACAAGCAAAACGAAATCAACGAGCAAAGGTATGTACACCCAAGTGCTATTACTTGATTACCTGGAAGCGACGATATTATCATTAAGTCCAGTACTACCTGTTTTTTAGGGCCACCTTGGATGGATATCGAGCAGATATAGCACAACTCGCTGAAAAAGAAAGTTCAGTAATGGGCTCGATAAGGCAATTAAATCGACGAAAGGAACAGCTCGAAGCAGTAAGTTACATCCCTGTTAAACATTATCTTGCCAGTAACTAATCGTTGCGGTAATATATCACAGGAAACGGCCAAGCTTGAGCAGGAACAAGGCGTAACAGTTCATCCTGAAAGTTTTTTGCAAAGAGCACAAGGTGTGTTTTTCTTTTGAACCATGTTCGACAAAGAGTCGCCTAGTGCTAACGTTCTGTGTTTTGGCTAAAAACGTAGAGAAATTCGAAAAGAGCAGTAGATACAGCAGGCTGCGAGTCATCGAACGATCGGACGAGGTTATTAGTGTTGAAATAATGGGCGACATATTGGTTCAAATAAAGTCACCTAGCCAGTTTCCACGACAACCTGACGCGGTCCAAATAAGTATTCTGAACGAGAGTTTTTATGGAAGGATCTCGCCTTTAGTCAATGGATTGCATGCCATGATCAAGGGCTTGGAGAATACAAACCAAGTAAGTCACGTGCCTTCTCTTCTGCATATATGAAACATGGCATTATTTGTCATTGCTGACTTTCTATTACGAAATAATGAATAGATCATAGAGACGGCAGCGATTTATTGGAATCAGGCGCGTGGAATATACCGCGAATTGATACGAAGTGGCGCACGTTATTTTATGGAGATCAATCCCTTGGAAACCGAGAACGAAAGTGAGCAATGGGTGAGATGCACTTTAGTGCCAACTAGCTTTATCCATCGAACAAAAGTCACGATCACTATTGATTTGCGGCCGCAAGATATATCCAAATTCCCGGTTATCAACATGGAAGCCGTTACTGTTACTTACAATCGTGGCCCTACAGACATAGCGTAAGAATGACCAAACATGCATTTGTGTTGCACGGTAGAAAGAAAAAACGTAGATGAGTTTTATATTTCCCTTGCTGATTGTAGCTGTTCCACATATTGTATAGACAAGAGCAGGTTGAAAACATTGCCCGTGACCTGCTACGCAGACACGGATTCGTTAACTTGAAGGGCGTTTTACAAGAAATCCTAGAGCAAATTCGATCCAACCCGACATTCCCAAATACTCCTTTATTACAGCATATGTAAATAAGCAAATTCATGACGTTTCATCCCATAGTAATAATATCATAATCTGGCAGTACAAATATAATGTATACAGTATAAAGTAATCATAATCATACATATCATACCCATTTGCTACGATATGCGCATATACACAGCGACTTTTACATTATCAAAATCCATACCAGTGATGTTTTTAACATGCTGAGTGCCAAAAGAAAAATAGCGTGCATATGATACTGGGGTAAATTTTTCCTATAGAAGGGTTTATCCCGCCGTTATTTATATTTTAAAATGATGTACAATATTCTCCTTATAAAGCAGAAAAGATATGAATGAGTGCAGTCAATCTCTCCCACGATACCTATGTTTTAGTGTCTGGTCCTAATCGCGCGCTAGCGCTCGCTTGATGTTCCGCTATCTACACCGGTCAACCTGTCAAATTTCTATCCCCCGGATCCAAATTCCTTTTCTTTTGACACGGCCGGTGCTTGACACTCCACTACATGGGGTGCCGCATTTTTTTACATATCGTTAACGTGGGAATGCTACGCTTTGCGATTTTTTCATCGACACTGTAGATTACAAAAAAAACAGCATGAACCCACAGATATGCACAAGAATCGACTATTTTTGGAGTATACCCATGTATCTACTAGTAGGAAGTCATTCCAGGAACATTTTTAAAATATAATTTACATACGATAGGGATTTGAAAGTGATATTGTCAAGGATGAGAGAAAGAAAGAAAATACATGCGATATATGTAGTGCATTCTTCTGGAGATGCACTTATTATGTACAGTACGTTTATGCATGTTACTATATCATATTACTGCAGTCCCGGGTAGAGGAAAACTTAATGCTACTGTATTCCTCCTTCATTTAATCTAATTGTTGCAGAAGAATCATAGTACGTGTTCATGGCAAATCAATGCTGAACGGGTCAAAATTATTACATAAAAGCAAATATGCACGTATGTACTGTTGGCAGCATTAGCAACTTATGCGCATTTAGAGAGCACTTGATGATATGCAAGGCAAGATAAAAGCAGAAGAAATATCGTATTATTATCTGGTGTCCGGTTATAGTGAGTAATATATAGGATGACAAGAAAAAGGAACAATAATGTGCACAGCAGCAGATACATTAAGATTGCATGCTATACTGCTGTATAGTGTGTCTGGACGAGGAAACATGTAACGTAGAAAAGAAAGCGAAATTGCATGAACAGCACAAACATGGAAAGTCGGTGCGTGGCCGAGTCTAATAAGCGTACACCACGTGGTTGCGTGCAATTCGCGTGTGTATTTTATATGTTGTGGGACGGGAAGATTTAGTTGAGGCAGAACGGAGTAAGGGATGGGAGACCAGGAGAGGAAATGAAGGAGGGGTTGCTTGCAGAGATAGGACTGTCGAGATATCACAATCATTCACAATTGGTAGAGTTATTAGTAGTGGAGAGAGAAAAGGTTCCGGGGGGAAGGAGGTGTAGAAGGGAGGTGGTAGGGAGAGGGGGGAAGAATGATGATTGGTGGTTATTGATATATGGGAAAGAACAATAAGAAAGCGAGGGAGAGTAAACAAACGACACCGCATATTATCCATTCAAGGAAGAGGAAAGAGAAAAGGCAAGAACAGTTTTCATTCCATAGTAAAAGTACAACGACTTTAAACGCTAGGACCACCTAGCAGCGGGTATAATGCATCCATTACATATTTTTGCTGTACTCTAGTGTGGATTTTTGACATCACAACAGAGGATGCTGATGACAGCCCTCACAGTAAATATAATGACAAGGTTGCTATTGTCTACCAGCAAATTCGGTATACATTTAAATTATTGTTTGAGAGGCAATATAGCAATGTAGAGGTATGCACATACTTGTTCCACAAAAAGCTTAATTATTTTGTGCATTTCAAGCAGCAGAGTCGCAAGTTGGAGAGCTCACAAAACACGTTTTAGTACGCGATAGTATACAACTAGGCTCTATTCTCGTCCATATGGATAATAAGAACATGTAGCTTTATTTTTTGCAATCGTTCAAACCATTATAAAGGCTGTAGCAGCATATTTCATCTATGTGAAATCTATCATGCATGCCAACAACAACAACAACAACATGATCATCTTGACGACTGACATTGAACATGAACAACGTGGTTACCAATGACCGTAATTTGTGTGTTACTTTCTGCTTCTCGTAAATAATTGATGAACGAAAACTTTGTAACTATTGATTACTGTTTTTGAACACGTGCTATAATCTGTCTCTATGTAACGCGCTATTTGCCGGTTGTCAAGTTGTGCAGAAGTACCTAGAAGATACATTGTTTAGAGGAATAAGGACAGAACCTTAGTTTTGCTGCTTCAGTTTGTTATCCAAATGAGGGGACAGTGGCGGACTGAGCGCATGAAATGTGCGTCGAAATCAAAGATCTTTAAGAAAAGTTAACGATAGGCTGGCGCACAGCGACAAAGGCCAGACCACAGTAACACTCACTGTTGCTAGTGGTTATTCTTTTGTTGCAGGATACATCATGCATAACGCCAAGGATTATAGGGGCGAATTGTAAAAAATGTGTGTGTTGTTGGTATATAGAAAGAGAAAGAGAGAGCGAGAGAGAGAAAAACAAAGGTGGAGGCGGCCCCCTACTTTCGTTTTTGCCATCTTTTTGCTCTGTGGTAACACAAAGCGTTCAATTAAATCTTTTTATTATAAGGAGACCAAACACACTTTACCATTTTCTCTGACTCTGTTGTACCTCGGGTCTTTTCATCCGCAAACGAAGAAAAAGAAAGGGGGTCATGTTGGGGAGAGAGAAAGAGAGAAAGAGAGGGGAAGGGAAGGGGGCGCACCCAGCAGTGGGCGTGTGCGTGCGGAGGAGTACTGAGATTGTTCCGTGTGGTCTTGCATGTTCTTATATTATATTTGCCCCACACTCACATACAGAGTGCAAGCACCCAATTATGAGACTATCCAGTTATTACCATCGGATACTATCTACAGAAAATATATTAGAGATCATGGTACACTATAAGGGCTAGAAACAGGGTGAAATGCAGGCGAAATAATGACCATAATAGCAATCTTTACAGCCTGCTGCTTTGAGCTGTTTAGGAGAGGATGGGTTCGAGCCAGAGGCAGCGAGAAAAAGAGTGGAAAGAGAGAGCATTGCTGATTTAGGTTGAAAAAAGAAGAGTGTATGCAATAGACTACCAAAACATAGACGCATAACATTGGACTCCTACTTGTTTCTCTCTGTCTCTGTCTGAGTCTTTCTTCTCTATCTCGCGCCCTTCGGTGTGGATGGATCAAGTTATACAATAGCCACAAACAGTACGATGGTCCCTGGTATTTCGCCCAGCATCAGCTCAGCATCAGCTCAGAAGAGATAGAATATGAGAGAGAAGAGAGATAGAGATAGAGTGTGAGCGTATGCATACACACCCCCTGGAAGTCTCTTGCCTTTAAAAAGACTCAAGCAAAGTGTGAAATAGAAATAAAAGTTTACTAATTGACGCCCCCATCTTTCTTTTCTTTTTCTTCTCTCTTCTTTTCTTATTTTTCTGCCTCCCAACCATACGGATTACCACCGACGACTACACTCTCACCTTCCAACCAAACAAATACACAAAGAGAAAGCGGGAAAGAGACCTCTCATCAAACACACACACACACACAAGAACCACCAACAACAAAACAATCAAAAACACTTCAATATTAGATCAGATCAAATCATCAAATGAGCTTTGAAGTTGACCGGCCTATCCAGCTGCTTGGCAGTGACTCGTCTGAGTTAATCAAAGCCGATATAAATCATGCGCTGACCAGCAACGCGATCTCCACCACCGATCTCACACACGCTGCTTCACCTACCTACAGCACTGCGAGCAGCTCATTGAGCGGCAGTACCACCACTACTTCTGATGGACTGATCGCTGGTTATGCCGACAAACAGCCTACAGCAGCACCCACAGTCGACGATTCAGCTGTTATCCGCTACAGCAACATCGACACGGCCACCGTTAGCACTTGTACTACAACAGCGACAACAGGCTGTACCCCTCAGCAAGCATATGATAACAGCAGCAATGCTTCTAGCAACAACAACAACAACAACAACAAGCACCTCCTTTCCCCCGTTCCGGATTGTTTAGATGGCGATAGCGCTGCTGCTGCTGCTGCTGCTGCTGCTGCCGCGGCCGCAGTCAATTCAGGAGGTGAAGCCCCTGCTCGCGTGCCCCTGCCAACGCCACCGGCATCCGACGGAACGCCACCTCACCGGCAATGGCACGATAGTATACGGCGACCATTCACCAATGTTGGAGGCGGTGGTAATGCTGCTGCTACCACCATGGGAGGTAGCATCAGATCAATGTCTTATTCACCGCTGCACACGACAACAACCTCTTCATGGCAACACCATACTCCTACATGCTCATCATCGTCTGTGATGGCGCCACCACCGCATCCAGCAGCAGTATCAGATGCAGGAGCTTATCCCGGCCCGGGCTTTGTCGCTTCGTTTTCCGGTAGTAGCAGCATCATGCCAAATACATCGCACCCTCCAGCAGATGCAATGTACCATGAACTGATCCATCAAGGGCCATTACCCCCTCCCCAACATCACATTGGTTGGATGCAGCAGCACCAACAACAACAACAAGAACACGATCCATATCGACAGCACCATCATTATTACAGCGATCCATTTGTGGGTGGCCATCATTCGCCAATCCCTTCAAACTATCACCAGCAGTTTGAACCACCACCGCCTCAACCTAATTCTACGACAACAACAGCGTCGCGAAGATCTTACCATCCATACCATCATACCCATGATCATCACCACCTGCAGCACCATCACCGCCAACATCGTTCACATCATACACAGCAACAACAACAACTTCAACATCCTAGTCATCCTCACCAGCACCATCATCAAGCATCAGAAAAGCAGCAGCATCCACAGGCATTACCGCCACAGCAACAGCCCAGTTTATCCGCATCATCCTCTGATTCCTCGTCCAGTACGGCCAACAACAGCAACATTGCTAACAACAACATGATGGATGCCAAGGTTGTCACAACTACCCCACGTCGATACAAATGCACTGTCTGTGTCAAGCGATTTACCCGGCCTAGCTCACTGGCAACCCACATGCATAGTCATACTGGAGAGGTATAATCATTGTTTAATTATATTACAATTACAACCATGAGCTTACATGTGTGTGTGTGTGTGTATTATCTATTATAGAAACCTTACAAGTGCCAGATTGAAGGCTGTGGTCGACGCTTCTCGGTGGTCAGCAATCTGCGCCGTCATGCTAAAATCCACAACAACACAAATAACAGCAGCGATCTCACCAAGAATAGCCTGAACAGTATCAAATCATCATAAAAATAACAGCAACAACCAACAACCATCTTGCATATACTCTTTTTCGCCATCCATATCACTTCTGCCCATTCTTCGTCTTTACATCTTCTCCCTCTTTCCATCCTCTTTTTCTTTCAATGTTGTATAGTGAATTTGTGTGAGTATCCATAGCATTTTCAGAAAGTGTTCTTAGTATCATAGTACAAAATACTCTTTTTTTTATTCTTTCTCTCTCTCTCGCATATTCAACAGCCTCCTTCTCCGTTTAACGACTCCTTTCCGGAAATTACTATAATTCGGGTAATGGCTTTTTTTTTGTACGTATTTGTTTATTTTGTTCTTTTCTCTTTCCCCCTTTCTTATCCAAAACCACACACCCCCTTGATATCGTCGTATACATATATAAAGCATTTTGTAAAAGGTCTCTCTCTCTCTCTCTATAGGATGCATTCTTGTTATTGCTGTTGTTCTTGTAGATGAGTGTGTGGATTGGTGGAGCATAAAAAAATGAATAGCTTGCATCATCAATATTATACATACACACGCTTTCTCTTTCTTCCTCTTCACACCATCAGCGAGCAGCCACGTATGCTATGAGCTATATAGTGATAATGGTTACCATTATATAGAACAAGTTTGATGGAGGTCGAAAGGAAGCGTGTGTTATGCGTGCCATCATCTGCACTTGGTGATGACGGGTGGGTAGTATATGTATGAGTGTAGTATCATATACTACGCCCAACTTATTTCATCAGATGTGCTGATGTATCACGCCACCACAGAGTAAAAGTGTAAAGTATACATAAACAAAACTATTTTAAGGGTATCTTTGCTATTATTTTTGAGATGATGACTACAAATGGACGGATGTGATATCATTGGCTTTCTGCAGCTGCTGCGCTAGTTGCTGTTGTGGTTGTTGCATCAGACACCAGTTGCTCGGTTTGTTCAAAATAGGATTCCCACAAGGCAATTATCTAGTGGTAACATCATTGGGTAAGGGGTACACATGTAATTGTTGATGAGTTCTCTTCACACACACACGACGACTTTACAATGCTATTTGTGCATACCTGTTTTTGATGCTCGATCATGCTGCATAGAAATTGTTCTACACTGTCCCGGAAATCTTCCACTTTCTCATGATCAAACCGATCCAGCTCGTTCTTGATCAGCTTTGAAACGTCTTGGAACTCTCGATGGTATTCTGTCATCCGTTGTTTTGCCTTTTTATACACAACTGGATAAGTCTTTGTTTCTTCTAGACAGCAAGCTATAGTTTTAGTGCTCGTTTTTCAAGCTCGTGTACCTCTGTGATCTCTTGTTCTGCTACAGCAAGTCGTTCTGGCTTTTTCGATTGACTGTTCAATCGATCGTATACGGCTTGCTTTTTCTGTACTTCTGATTCAGCTTGCTGGTATGCTTGATATGCCTTAATGCGTGCATTGAATGCCAGCTATCCCACTTGTCGATCAGTATACTCTCCCCCGGCTTTATTATCTTTGATACCACATAGAGAATTATCCCTTTTACCTTGATGGATCCTATTATCCGGATATATTCATCGATGGTATGTTCTAATGTTAGGATGTCATGATGGGCCTACGTATTTCATTAATTAAATCAATTACCGAGCCTTCTTGTATTTAATTCCACTCCCCCAGCCTCAAAATAGACTTTATCATATCACGTTTTCTCCAATAAAGCTAATCTTTAACCTTACTAACCTGTTGCTCATGCAGCTCTTTCATCCTTTTTTGAACATCCGCCAAAACCATCAAGTGCGTAGACAGACCACGATCCAGTTCAGCCGAAGCAAGAGGGATCATGCTCTCCCCAAAATCGGCAATCGATCCTCCTAACTCTATAAAAGACAAAGTGAACGGTGAGCGACACACATATGCACCAGCACAATGAGCAATTATATATACCTTTTCTTTGTTTCACAACCCCCTCCACACTCTTCAGTAATGCCTTGAGCTGATTTTCCAACGTCTCCAACTGCGTTCGCTTCGACGCAAACCATTCATCCACTTCAATAAACTTTGAGAACGGATTACTTGCTGCATTTGATATGGTTTCTCCGAATGATCGCATTAAACTGACTTTGGGTGTATCTGGCTCTGCTCGCTTTTGTCGTTTCTATTGAGAGAAGCCTCATCACTTAACACACTCCTTTTCCATCATCATCCAAGTTTCTATATAGCTGCTTACCTCCACATTAAAGGATTCACTTTCAAGAAATACTTTGAGATCTGGGTCACCATAGAGCATAGGATGCGATACAATTTTTTGTAAACATCGCTCCAGTGCTATCCTTCGAGATTCAACAAATTCGTCTTGGAATCGACCTGGATGCAGCATATTTTTCTCAGCCATTCACTCTGTTTCTTCGTACGTCTGCATACCATATAGCAACACACACTCTACTTGCTCCCGTCATTCATAATCAGAAAGGTTGCTTTGACCATACCTAATGCATGTTTCTCAGGCACAGGCGGAACAATCACACCCGGGTTGCCTAGCGTCAGCTGATTGTATAACCATAGGAAATCGCGGTATCGACGTGCAACCACAAACTCGGGCGCTCGGAATACTGGTGAATTGGTCTAAAACATCACCATCAACATTCACGTTTATATATTGATAATAGGGGAGAATTTCCCTATATCATCCATACATTACCTTTGTTTTGACTTTGTACACGATATGTGCATTGATGGCATCCCCAACTTTTTGAGGATCTTGTACTGTAACATGGAAAAATGGTCGTGACCCACTTTTCGGTATCTCCAAACTTTCTGACTGGAATATATCACGGAGGAAGGGAGGGGGTTAGCAGTCGATTCATTCCTTTTCGAAAACGCGGGGAAGCTCCCCTCAAAACATACAATATGCATAATCACAGAATCAGCAAGTCTTATACCTGACTATAATCCGAGCCATTGTCAATCGTAGAAGGCTCGTCAGCTACCGTAAACGGTACTTCATTGTCGACATTCAAAGACGCCATGCCTTCTACAACGCTATTGTTTTGGTATTGATTCGCACTGTTGCTACTAACGCCACTACCGATACTGCTGCTATTGTTTCTACTACTGCTATTACTCGTAGTCAGTACTGGCTGCTGTTGTTGTTGTTGCTCGACAAATTCTTGCTCTTCGTCTTCTGCTTCCGCTACTATCTCTTGCTCCTCCTGTTGCTGTTCGGCCGGTGAAGACGTATCTTCTTGTTCATGGTATTGAAGTTGCTGTTGTCCGTCTTCAAAACTCGGTGTTGTACTGGGGGACTGTTCGGGTTGCTGCTGCTTGTGTTGCTCATGCTGAGGTTCTTCCGCTTGGGATGTCTCTCTAGACTGAGAAGGTGAAATGGCATCCGCGAACGGATTGCCTAGCAATGCATCGTCAAATCGCAACCCTTGTGAGTTATCCATGGATAGAAATTTACTTCAAAGCGAGAGGATCAAAGGGAAAACGAGGGCAGCTGAGCTTGTATATGCGGGGCACCTACTTGGCCAAATATAGAGTTCCATGGGCCTTGCAAATTGATGAAGATTCCTCCATCCAAGGTTTCCTTCTACTTTGTAAAAGTCTCATACCATGTCAGAATAATTAAGATATCGTTCTGTGTACTAAGTGAATTCAATCGCACACTTTTTCTTTTGATTGCTATAAGTGAACAGGTATGATTCTGGTCAAATCTCTTAACCTATTGTCATATGTGCCAATTACCGTTGTATCGATCGCTTGCTATGTAGGACCAGAAACGAAAAGCGCGTGGTGAAGCTCGGAGACATATTGACATGTACAGTATGTACATATACTAAAGCAAATGCATGTAGCTTACTATTACGCTTGAGTGTCTTCAATGAAAGAAACGACTCCCGACCTTAACATTGTCAAAGATCACGAAATAAAACGAAAGATGATAGGATGCATGTGTGCAAGGGGAAAAAAAGTTAGTGAAAACAAGTAAAGACGTGTGGTTTTTCGTCCATTACTAACAGAAATTAATCGCGCAACTCGTTTGTACGTATGAGTATTCTCGCAACACATCGTTTCCAGTGGATTGGCGCTTGTGATGGTTCTTTCTGATATGGACCATTGGTTAATTTTTATTTGAGCGGCAACTACAACGAGATTTGCCACAGCTGTAACTAATGTTTCATAAGGCAAGAGACTGTATGAATTAATAATAAGGAAAGAGTGCCATGTTCGTATATGGTAGATATTCCCCTCTTTCACCGATTGCATATTGTATCAGCGACCTCTTTCCCCTGGTGGTTTTGTTAGCCATACGAAAGGATCGATAGCGAGTACCGGGCGACAACACTTCAGGAGTTTGATTCGCGTTGGCGAGCAAACGGAGCATATCAAGATTGTATGAGAGGTATTACCGGATGAGTTTGTATGTAACTGCTCGATGTATGATTGTCGTTTACAGGGTTGCTATGTGTTCTGTTATGCTGAGTAATTATAGTCGTGATATCCGATATTGCTCACCTGTAGCGTGTTTTTTCGTCTGTTCAGATTCAGGTACACAAGAAAACTCGCTTGTTCAGACTCTGACTGGAGCTGTAGTGGTAGGGCTCGATTAGAAGTGGACAACTTTTCGCTATGATGTGCTAGCAGTATACAAATATATACATATATATATAGGTAGTTGTATCTCTTTGTGCCATCAGTCTTTTCTTTCAATTCTGATTCTTCTCAAAGAGTCTTTATTATGCTTGTAGTGTGGCAACAGTACATACATTTGTGTTATTCTCGGACAAGACGATTTTGGACCGCAGCAGCCGCCGTATACACTATATTTAGCATGAGTAATTCATCCGTAGTATGCTATCAGTGAAAGGAAACATACCTAAAAGAATCAAGGCCAGCGGCAATGATATTACGGGTATCTGACATTAGGGTAACGCACGCTGGATAAAAGAAAATACGACGGGATGGGATTCTACAAAGTAATATCAGTCAATACCAGCAGCGGCACAGGTCCGTACACTGAACACAGCACCACCGAGAGGTAGATTCAATATATAGATATGAGATCTTATTAACAAGCAAAGATAATCTTTTCTCATGATGTTGCTAATATTCTTCCCTGTTCGAAGAGGTGTATATACGACTATTATGATTTGCTGTACCTCCACCTGACGTTATCTTGATGACTATTTTATTAAGCGGACTTGTGTATGTAATCTCGAACTTTTACTACAGTAAACAACAGAATAATAGTAGGCCCTTCATTGTAATGGACGATGCTCTTTTTTCATCCGTAAAAGGCAATTTCTAATCGGAGTGGATAACGACTATTGCACTTTGGGATCACGCTTCATAGGCTCGTGTCGCACGGCTCCTTTCCGTCGCGTTCTCTCCACTTTTTATTGTAACATAAAAAGTAAAGAAATGTCGGTAGCGTCAATTAATTCAGACACTGCGTGTAAGTATACAACATGTGATTATGATTTTTCTTTTGTTAATTTACGCATTGCCCTCTAAGTTTTTTTAGAATATAGCAAACACATTTAACAATTACTTACAAACTTTTATGTATATTCTTTTGCTCTCTTCATAGCCGGCGCGTCTGCCGAAAGTAGTGATTCACTGATTCGCGATCTCAATACCGACAACATTGATTCCTTTCTGCATCAGGAACTTCAACTTTTGAGTACATGTATGTCTTTCTTATATCTCCACAAACAAACACTAAATATCACGCCGACGAACTATGAAAACTCAAACTTCCTTCTTTCTTTTTAAAAAAATAAATGAAAAGCACAACCTATCGCGCCTTTGAGAACACGATTTAAGAAAAGATCACCAGCGCTGAAGACCGCCATTGAGAGGTTTGGTGTGAACGATGCACAAATGAACGTTTTAATGGATCTTATCCTTTGCCGAAAACTACGTAAGTCTTTCCTTTTTTGCTTGTGTTTAGTGTATCTACATGCGTATGTAGATATAAACGAAGAGACGTTGGAGACGATGAACGGTTTTGCATAAAAGTCGCACAGACACGATTACATTAAAGATTAATATGTGTTTCTACTGCTACCAGCTGTTACTTCCTGCCAAGCACTCATCGAAGTACTATTGCCTCGCGGTCCAGTCAAATTCAGGCATGTCGTACGAGTATTGCAATTTCTAAGCATGCGCGAAACTGGAACTACAGCATCAAAAACGGAATTACCGGCTGCCATTATCGTAAGTAAGAACAGCTCAGGCGAGTTGCTATCAATGAGCCATGCATGAGGAAAAAGAGGCTAACCCTCATCATCTCATGTCGTTGTGTTGTATATGTATAGCTCGGCCTGATAAATTGGATTATTGCCATATATGACCATATCGACAACATCCATAGCTTTGAAAAGTTCTATGGCGTGCTCTTCCACTACCTCTCTATGAAAAAATTGCGAATCCATCTGTGTCATCTCTTGTGTCGTATGACAAGACGCCATCATGTGAAGAAGTATCGGATTCATCAACTGTTAGTATAAGTGGACAGATCATAGGGGAAAGTTGAAATGCATATATACTGTTTACAGAAGATTAATAACATTTGTATCTCCTCTCCTTTCTAGTCAAGACCTCATTGACAAGAATGGTCCTGAGCCCGAACTTGTCGCTTTAATGAATGTATTCAAGCTCTATAATCCAGAACTTATTGTTCCCGGCAGATCAAAGAAACCAAACTTTGCAGTATGTTTTATGTGCTAGTCACAAAAGAAAGAAGAAAATCAAATAATAGATTTGAGAAGGGAGATTATTAAGAACAAAAACACGCATATTCTCTCTTTATCATAGAATCCATTAAAACATCTCGTCGACAGGTATAGCGAAATCCGAAATATGTGGGGTGCAGATCGCTCAACAGATGGATCCGTATCGACCACTAGAAGAGGCGCAACGGACAATGAGATGCAACCGGTGAGCATTCTTTTTGTGTTTTGTACTGTAATTTCTTTTAACCCTTATGTTTTCTCCAATAATGATTGTTTTTTACTTCATGTGTATGTTTTTTTGTAGCGAAAACGACAACGAAGAGGCCACGATGTCGCATCTTTAAAGGTGCCACTGCCCACCACCACCACCAACTCGTCTTTGGTAAAGCTAATGTGGTTTCGTGTCTGCATGTATGTGTTATTTTAGTCGGGTTACTGATATGGCTCCTTGTTCTTGAATTGAATTATAGCCCTCCGTCACACTTCGTGAAATAAATAATGTGGTTGACCTTGCTGAAAAACTGGACCGTTTAACATTGCCTGACCAGATGGCGTCCATCTTGGACAACCGGCTACTGCAGCATTTGATCGCCTGCGATCCACGTGGTAAGATGGAGTGATTATCCGGATTGAAAAAAACCAAATAACCGTTTTTGTTTAAAAATTGCTGTTAGAATCTTCGGTAATGCGTATAAGTAACTGGTTATCGAACGTTCTGCAGGAACTACTGAAGGGTCGCAACCACTCAACGATGTATAAGAAATCATTACAAGAGCTTTTACAAAAATGTATCACCATGGCACGCCTCACAAAGGTAAAACTGTTTTTTTTCTCTCTTTCTGCCAATTGAACCATTAGAAAGGAACACTAATATATTCAAAACGCACATGTCAATAGGCACATCTACCTATCCTCGAAACATTCCTGAAAGATTATATAAGCACATGGAACGGATGGGAATTCGAAAATGAAGTATTTGAATTGCTTACGTTTGTACGACCTGGATCCTTTGAAGGTACTGTGTCAGCTTTACGTATTGTTCGTCTTTCTTTGAGCCTCTTGTACTTACAATTTTCTTTTAGAAATCAACGATTGGTACCTGAAGCCACTCCATCGGCTATATTATGTTTCCGATGTCAAATGGAAGGTAAGGCATGCAAATATCCTTGTTTCTATGTGGCTTTGTGTATACTGATTATGGTGGAAATATAGGCAAAATTGATCTTATGCTACACAGAATGGCTTAAAAACTGGGCATTGCTGGATTGGAAGCGACACCGTGAACGACGGAGCACTAATACTGAGATTGATATGGATGAGATGTGAGTAGCAATATTCATCATTATTTTCATAACGTCGCGTTGTACGTTCTCCATGCAAAGTATACTAATGCATGCTAAAAACAATTTTTTCTGGGACGTGATTAGGGTGTGGCTTTTCCAAGGACTAGATTTCAACGTGGACTACTTTCGAACCATCCAGCACTTCATCTACCACGTCGATCGGTTGAGTGTGATCGGATTGGGTATGGAAGGCGACCATCCACTACTACAACACGCAGCGCTCTCCTTCTTTGAGTTTGTGTCGTCCATTTCCATCAACCACGATATCCCCGAGATCATTATACCTGCCGCGCCGCTGATCTACCGCAGTTTCTTTTCAATATGCGGGATGTCTGTGTCTCGGATATGCGGTATCGTTCACCAGTACAAAAAAGCATTTGAGGATAATGATCGAAAAATCGGCGATTGGGTGACACGACACACGTCCGATTATTTGGACAATTTCAATACGCATGTTATGGATATCTGCAGTGCACTGTGGCGTAACTCGGCTCTTGCTCGTTCAACAGAAGATGAACTTCCATTCTCGCTTTCTCCGTAAGTCGTGTAATGATCGTGGGCTACTAATGCTATTTCTTGCTCACCGTTCTCACACTTACTTCCAGTGAGATTACCAAAGTCTACGATAATCTGTGCGAGTCACGTGGGGAATCGGCAAACCTTGTGCTATCACTCACTCACTCTGCTGCCCTGGCTGGTTTTTCGGAACGATTCATTCAAGTGAGTTTCAATTTTTTTTTGACAGTAGGAATATAAAAAAAAAGTTTAATTTACGTCTACTCTTTACTGACATGTGGTGTACTCGCGCATTTCTCTCTCTAGGAAAAGGAAAATAACGCAAACGTAGAAGCACGTCATAATGGTCCAGTTACTGCACAGCTATTGGAAACACTTAGCGAAGTAAGTTTCTGCTATTTTCTCTATTTCCATAGTAACAACGCTTTAATTAACCAACCAACCAAAACGTCCTAGACTGGCGGAATATCGGTCTCATATATGGACTATCGCGTGGAACTACTGGAGGATCTCAGAACTTTAGGCTTTCACGGCTTGTATGACCTGTTGTATGACTGCATGAGCTCATTGATAGAGCGCAAACAAAAGGAACAGAAACAAAAAGAGGCAATGGACCAGAGTATGGAAATTTGAATAAAGCTGTTGAACACGCACATACCTCTATTTTTTTGTGGCACCATATCAAACCCGATTTGAATGACTTGTTAAGGTAGCAAACCGAATGATTTGCTCTCTGTATCTGTGTGTGTGTGGTGCGCGTTGTGTAAAGGTTCATTTAAGCACGCGACAAAAAAAAAAAGAGGCTTCGGCGTGCGAGTGCGACGAGCAAAAAGACGCAGTCGTACATGAAAGCTGCGGTGTGGCCCCATATGCAGGCCTTACTTGAACAATTGTAGTAATCGCGGAGCAGTAACGAATTACCTGATTCGGTTCGTGTACACGAGGTGGAACCCGACACGGTTTGTCAAAGGGCAACACGCCGACGCTCCTTTTCGTTCGCCCCCCTTCTTCATCACTCAACACATTTGTCGAGTAAGTATTTTTCAGGTTTTTGGTACTGTGAATGACGGCGTCATTGTTGTTACTGCTGTTTATCGAAAGACGGTATCCGGTTGGCTACAAAAAGGAGAAAGAGAGACGCTTTCTCCTCCCAACCCTCCCTCCTTTTTTTTTAATTCTTTTTAACCAGTTCCATCTTTTTCTCTAGTTTTGTAAATTTCCATCATGAGAGAAATCATCCACATCCAAGCTGGTAAGATGATGGAGGTGCAATCATCCCCTCTTTTTAAGCTTTTCTGAATGCACAGTTCACTGACAAGGTCGTCTATTTCTTTTTTTTTTTCTCTCCGGTTATTCTTTAGGCCAGTGCGGTAACCAAGTATGCATCGAACAAAGAAAGAATACCAAATGTTATCTAGATAGCTGACCTTTCCTTCTACTATTGTTGCTATTACTGCAAACTGGTTGCACGCGTTTTCTTTTGTTTCGCTAGATTGGTCAAAAGTTCTGGGAAACCATCTCCAAGGAACACGGTATCGACACCACTGGTGCTTATGCTGGTGACAACGATCTCCAGCTTGAGCGCATCAACGTCTATTACAACGAAGGCTCGTCGGGCAAATACGTGCCCAGGTATGTATGAAAACAAGAAAGGGAGAGAAGAAGGCGAAGAAGAGAAATAAAGGGAGTTTCAAATAGGGAGAGGGGATCAGTATGTTTGTTGTAAGTTAAAATACCAACAAAAAACATCCCCCACTTCGTTGGACAAACCGTAGAGCCGTGTTGGTCGATCTTGAACCTGCCACCATGGATGCCATCCGTGGTAGCGGCTACGGCAAGCTCTACCGCCCCGACAACTTTGTCTCTGCCCAGTCTGGCGCTGGTAACTCGTGGGCCAAGGGCTACTACACTGAGGGTGCCGAATTAGTCGAGTCCGTCTTGGACATTGTCCGTAAGGAGGCTGAGCACACCGACTGCTTGCAGGGCTTCCAGTTGGCCCACTCGCTTGGTGGTGGTACCGGTTCCGGTATGGGTTCGCTCTTGTTGTCCAAGATCCGTGAAGAGTACCCCGACCGTATGTTGTGCACCTACTCGGTCGTCCCTTCGCCCAAGGTCTCTGACACTGTCGTTGAGCCCTACAACGCTGTCCTTTCCGTCCACCAATTGGTCGAAAACTGCGATGCTACCTTCTGTATCGATAACGAAGCTCTTTACGATATTTGCTTCCGCACCTTGAAGCTCTCCAACCCCGGTTACGGTGAGCTCAACCAGCTAGTCTCGGCTGTCATGTCGGGTGTCTCCACCTCGTTGCGTTTCCCTGGTCAGTTGAACTCTGATCTTCGTAAGCTTTTCGTCAACATGGGTAAGTTTATTTTTTTTCTCTCTTTCCGAAGATATCTCGCTCTCAGTGAGTGAATGAGTGAGTGATTGAGTAATCAGGTGAGTGGTGTGAAGCTAATCAAAAACAATGTATTTAGTTCCCTTCCCTCGTCTTCACTTCTTCATGGTCGGTTTTGCTCCTTTGACTGCCTTCAACTCACAACAATACCGCAACCTCAGCGTCCCTGAATTGACCGCACAAATGTTCGATGCCCGTAACATGATGGCCGCCTCTGACCCTCGCCACGGTCGCTACTTGACCGTCGCCACCATCTTCCGTGGCCGCTTGTCGACCAAGGAAGTCGAGAACCAGATGTTGGCTGTCCAGCAAAAGAACTCGTCCTACTTTGTCGAGTGGATCCCTAACTCGGTCAAGACCTCGTTGTGTGACATTCCTCCTGTCGGTTTGAAGATGTCGGGTACCTTCATTGGTAACAGCACTGCTATCCAAGAGTTGTTCAAGCGTGTCAACGAGCAGTTCACTGCCATGTTCCGTCGCAAGGCTTTCTTGCATTGGTACACTGGTGAGGGTATGGACGAGATGGAGTTCACTGAGGCCGAGTCCAACATGAACGATCTTGTCTCCGAATACCAGCAATATCAGGAAGCTGGTGTTGAGGATATGGAAGAAGAATTGGGTACGTTTTTGTTTCTATTTTTCCACTAAGCAGAGTGTGTGGATGTTTTTTGAGGAAAATGTTACTAACTACTGATCTATAGAAGATGACTACCTCGAAGAAGATGATGAAGGTGGCGTTTTGGAGGAACAGCAATTGCAGTAAACCACCCAGAATGCATACAGTATTAAGAACATCTCTTTTTTCTCCCATGACTTTCTCCCATCTTTCTTTTATAAAGTTTTAAAAAATAACACATAATCCCCATTCGATTACCCAACCCAAACCTCCCATTTGCTTCCCGGACCTTCGAGCAATTTTATAGCACACCAAATACACGTAAAAACTCACCTTCCCCCGTTAATACTAAGGTCTATGCCCTTGTTTGAATACAGAAAATTTTTTATGGAATCATTGGTTATTCTTTCTAGTTACTAATAGAGGTGTATGGTGTCGAATTGGAAGAGAGACGTGGTGTTAGTTTGAGTTGACATGCATGATGGCTCCCATACATGGCTACTACGTCCAATCATGGAGAGCTAGTGCATATTTATTCATATTTCCATGCATAATGGTGCTTATGCAAGGCCCTGCTGCTACATGTATTGTAAGTTGCAGCTCTTGCTATGCAATACAATACCAATGGGAACATCTTGAACCGACAAAGAGCCTGGTCATGAGCTGAGGACCTTTTACGATACTTTAAAGTATAGTTTGGGCCATTGTGCAGTTGACGATGCACAAGGCAACGACAAGAGCTTCATCTAAATCATACATTGCTTAATCAGCGGGGTATCGTTTTTGTTACCGTGATACCATCCGTTGCTGCTGCTGCTGCTAACACTATAGGCGTAGTTGTAGTATTATATGTAATAAACTGGTCCCTCCGCTTCGCTTCCGGACGATGTGAGCCCCTCCGCTTCGCTTCCGGACGATGTGAGCCCCTCCGCTTCGCTGCGTGTCAGCATCTGTCCTCCAGGGACCAGTTTACTGGGGCTCTGCCCCAGACCCCGGGTGGGGGCAATGCCCCCTACCACCCCCCTTTTACCTTCAAACAATGCTGAAAATTTGTTCTGCTTGACAGGAGTGAGAACGGTGTTTTTTATAATTTTGGTCTTGAAGTCATTGTCGTCACTGCACTAAAAATGCCTAAAGGCAATACCTCTTTCAGATTAAGATTATGTAGCTGATTACTGTGTCAGTTACTCGAGTTAATGCACTCCGAACTCTCAGACGATTCATGTCCAATACCCGGGCAATCCTCGCAACTGAACAGATCGTGTTCAGTTTCTTCGTAAAATTTACAGGTCAGAATCTTAGAGGTGGAATTCTCTTGCTTTTGAAACGGGTATTGGACAATTGTTGAGGTGGAAATTCTGGGACATCATGAAAGGTGCGATTGTTGCACCCTAAACCTAGGCCGTTGTGTTCGCTCTATCATACTTACTAAAAATGTGATTGTTACACCCTAAACAAAGCTCGCTTTGCTCGCCCTACTTACTTACCAAAGCAAAGACCCGAAGTTCTATTATTTGTTACGACCTAGAGATGCTTTTGCTAATATGACATTGATAATTATATTTGTAGGACGTTCCCTCCCGCTGACCCTCCTGTTAGGGCGCTGCCCCGCTCTAAACCCGAAGCCCTAAAAGGTGGGGCAGCGACAGCAGGAGAAGTTGGTGGAGGCGAACTGTTGATCATAGGCACAGGTGATCGTGGCAAGGTAGTAGCTATAGCGAGTATTGGAGGAGGTTTGTTTGTAATCTTTTCAGCAAAATTGCATTATCACCAAAAATTTAGTAAGTACACAGTACCGCAGTTGATAGGGTTAAGTGGGCATTCTCTATGATAACGCCTACTGCCTACGATGGGTGCTCGAACCACAGATACAAAACGTAGGCGCAAAAGTTCTTACAAAAACGAACTATCTGTAGCTTTGTAAGCAAACAGCTGCAGCAGTAATATTTAAATACACATGGTTAAAATATGTGTTGCCTATTCTACTGAAACACTGCGAGAATGCACTGGACATGGCTCCATGCGATCCGAGCCACAGTGACAGACATGATCGGTCGACTGCTTTGTCGAGAAATGTGCAGAAAAAAAATAGTTAGTAAAATTGTAGCTCATTTAGAGCAGTCTGTCAGAATCCCGGCTAACGGTGGAAAATGCTCAACGATTTTTACAAAAAAACCTCAAATGTCGTTGATGGCAGATGAAATCAAGTAGCACACCTCTTCGGAGCTCATATTGAGAAATGCAATGTGGTAATAGTCTAGGAAGACGGCACAAAGTTGAAGTTTACCCAAGTCTCCCAAGAACGTGCAACGTTAAAAAAGCATGGTCGTAACAAAGTGAAATTTCCAAATCTGGATTTTACGCTGGGATTGAAATCGTAAGGACCCTTCCCTATTTAATAGAAGAGATGTAGCAGGACGGATTTTCCACTCTAGCACAGAGTTCTCAGGAAATAAAGCTAAATCACGAAATCGGTGATGATGCACATTTTGAATTCAGGCACGTATATACCTGATTTTTCGCTGCCACACCACACGCACGCTTTCCTATGTAACTTTTTATAGTAATAAATGCCAGCAGGTTAGTCTTTTTTCTTCTTTCGTTCCGGCGTATAGCACGCTCCATTACAGTGAGTTCATTAGCACCCGATCCATACGGTACCGACATTGTTGTCAAAATTGTGCAGGCTGTTGTTTCTGTCGAACTGGATGGTAAAATGGATAAACGACACATGTACACAATACTTTTTTTCTTTCAACCCAACTTGTATTATTGTTGCTGTTGTTATATGGCGCAGAAACTGTTCGCGTGTATGAACATTTAGTGGGAGACCCTATCGGGTGCATCATTATGAAATCGCAGCAAGGTAACGTTATCATTGGTTATACGCAGTCTGCATACAGTATAGCAATATGTATTACCAGTGTGGTTTCCAAAGACGTGTCATATTTGTCTTGATGATGGTTACTGATGTGTCGAGCTTACATGTATACAGTATATGATAAAATATATAATTTATCAGATGGTAGCGATGATAGCTCAATCAAGAAGCAAAACAACAGGAAGAATCCAGACAGCAATGATAATACCAATGCAGTAATGGAATCACATATTCACCAGGTGCAAGTTCATTTGGAAGAAGAGGAAATAGGAAAAGGCGAGCAAAATGGCTCCTTTCGTAGATGGCTTGTTGAATTGAAGGCGTCCATTTGCGCCCCTCAAACTTCAGCAATCCCATTAAACAGGTATCTATACATAAATCAAAGTATGCAAGCGAGATCTACTCATTATTATTGACCTTAGCACTGCCGATTCTTTGTTTCCCTCATATGTTTTCGTACCACACCGACAGAAGTACCACTCACTAACATCAAGCTACATTTATAGTACAGACGTCATCATCGATCTACTCTACAAAGGATACAAATTCGAGCAGACCAAAGAGTTTACAATGCGATCAACATGCTTAAGAACTATTATGATAGCACGGTCATTGCGCAAGCTTTATCGCCTTCTTGTCGCCTCTTGGAAGTGACGTTTGGTCCAAAAACAGGCGCATTTTTCAAAATGACAAAAAGATCCTGTTGTGATAAGCTACTTGCAGGAAAAAAGAGAGAGAGACGAGCAGCTGAAAACAGACTTTCCAATTTTAAGATCTAGCAGTTATACTAGCCTGTTGGCGTATGCTCTGGTGTTGCCTCTTATAAAATAACCCCTTTTCACAAGAAGGTCGCATCATATCTGCGGCAACAAGCAATGTAGGCGAACACAGAAAGTGAAAAGGAGTGTCAAAGTGTGATAAAGCGCGTTGTGATCATGTTACTGTCGTCTGTCATTGTTCTCCGCTTTGTTTAGCACAGAGCTGTGGGTGGGCAAAAAAATAAGGAACTTGTCAAGCACATGAAAAAAAGGCAAAGCAAAAAATATAAAGCGGTAAAACGTTTATGAGAAGAGTGCGAAAAGAAAAAGATTGTTTTATTTTGTTTATCATTTTCTTATTTGTGTGTAATAATGTGTGTAATAAATAATAGTAATAATAATCTGTTCGTTCCTCACCCTCCACTGACCCGCACTGGTACATTGCAGTCATCTCTTCATGGCGGACCACTGAGCCCATCCAATCATCAGAAAACTCTGAACAATCGCCAGCACTGGCACGGAACTGATCATAGCACAGACAGTGACCCCTGCGCATACAGCCCAACGCCTTTCCAAAACGAACTAAAGTGAAGAAAAAGAAAAAGAAAGGAAAAGCGAAACTGCTCGCTTTATATAGACGTTTTTTGACTGTCACGCTCGGGACTTCAAAAAGTTCCACCAAGTTCCATGGATTTTCATTGGCTTTTGCTTAATAGTATGGCTTTCAGCATATGATATGGCTCAAAGGGACTATCACGAAAGGAAAGGAAAGGGGGTGTGCTTGGTGGTCAAGTAAACAAATGTGCTGCGGCGGTAGTGGTACGTGTCTCTCACCATGCGGAGCTGCACCCTCCGATGGTATCGGCGCTTGTTTGTGAGTGGGGCCGTGCACGGCACCGTGTCAAGCGAAAACAAAGACACGAATGCGAATGAGCAAGTACATTCACGGAAGAAATGCTTTTCTGTGAGCAGTAAATGACGGAAATAGGAGTGACTGACAAAGTAGACAATTTATCATCAGTGAATGTTGAGAACACACTCCACCCAGCAGCCAGTTTACATTCCTTCACCCAACAAGACAAACAACGTGTGTATATAGCGTAGTTCACAGTACTTTTAATATTGTCTTTTGACTGTGTGTGTGGCACGTAATGTTATGTGTGTGCGGAAAAAGATGCCCCCATCGCTGCACTTTATAATAAAGACCCGTTATCTTCTATGTTTAACCGTGCTCGTCAACTGTTGCTTTACCATTGTCGCTATCCGCCAACAGTTCTCTCCTCCATCCTCCATCCCTGTTTATGCTACTGCTAAAGTTCTATCCTCCATCCCAAGTATGTGCTGCTGCAGATAAGTTGGCCCGCTCATTAAAAGTATCCGCTGCCGCTAGTGAAATCGACTCATTCCTTCATTGTTTTTCATTGCTGCCGATAAAGTAAATCGGTTCGTTTGTTTTTGTGCGGTTCTACGTTCTTTTAAAGCAGCGTTCAAGATCCATGGGGACGATCAGAAGAATAACACTACAAACGATGACTTCCTACAACTTCTGACACTTTTGCGCGTAATTTGTTGCTCCATTGATCACCTTGTTCACTTGCCATCCCTTTGTGCATTTCGAGTGCAAAGTCAATTGGCCAAATCGTTGCGTCACAATGCGCATAGTTTCCGTTTCAGGGGAAAGCTGTTGGAACGTTCAAGATTTGACACACGCGTAACTTTGTCACTATTTAAAAAAGAAAGATCTGTGTTGCGCTCCTCACTCCTAGACTTTTGCATCCTGCTGATTTACGTCCGTTATGCTTGTCGTTATTGTGAGTTAGTGCATACGCGTTCATAGCCTTCGTTTTGTTATGTAATAAAAAGAGAGATGAAGCGAATTCTCCCCTATTGTTGCCTACTATTTCCACAGCAAAATACACATTGTGTCTCTGATCGTCTCTTTGCAGACTATTTGTCGTTGCCGAATTAAGATGTTATAATAAAGCCCGAGAGAAAAATCCTGCTCTTTTGCAGTTGCTTTTTATATACGTTAAGAGCACCGTTTACTGTGTATTACGTCCCATTCGGCCCTTCTGGTATAAATTACGATCCGCTTAATTTTACTATGTGTCTTGCCTAGAGATGCCACAGAAAAGTGTGCTGGGGACGAGCAACTTCTTCATTACAAGACTTCTCCAACAGTAATTTCATTCACAACCGGTGCATTGACTGGTGGCAAGGTGGCATATCAACTAAAGTTGGCAGGGATAGTAATATGTGTTTGCTCTTGGACTCCATGCGTCTTATGTAGGGCTTGTCGTAAAATGGACGCTCCAAGGCTACCATATTCTGGTAATTCTAAATCACCCTATCTTGAGCCACTGATTCGGTCAGTATATGGAAATGTTAACCAAGCTCATGTCACCTTTACCAATAGGTCAAGAAGGACTTAGTCTCTGGATCACTTTCAAAGGCATTGCATACACCGTGGGCGACGACTGATAATGAGCGGCGAAATGGCTATCTGTCCCTCCAATAGGGATCGTCGCTTAACAGAAATACTCATAATTCCTAGATTTCAATGGAAGTTTTCCCAACAGTGGATCATGATGTTTGGGGAATCGTTTGGTCATATAAATGTGTGGACAGTAGCATATCATCAAATAAAAACTTGAAGGAACAAGATGGGCGGTGGATTTGAGGAAATCACAACGTTATTTGCCCGACGTTGGTCAACATCCAAACTTGGGTTGAATCGTTTTTTTAAATGCGTGCTTCCCGTTTTTGCACCATCATCTCATCGATTAAAAAGGCCTCACAATTTCTTTTTGGTAAAAGGTCTAAATCTCGCCCTGTACGTGGCTGGACACGCTGATGATTACGCCTTGCGGTATCAATCGACGCTCAAGCGAGGCGTGCTCTTTAAATCCCATTATGTTATCGAACAATTGATGAAACACCTTGTAGCCGAACAAATTGCATAGTAGACAGTCTGCAAGAGAGACATTACCGAAACTACAATAACGTTTATGTGCAATACAGTAAAGTGTATAACAATCCAATAGAATCTGTACAAACGACCCAATCTGGACGCATAACCAAAGCAAGGAGACCCCCGATATGTGTACATACAAGCAATGATGTATGGCGAGGAGGTGGACTACGATGCCCTTGTGAAAACAAAGCCTGGGCGAAAAGGAAGCGAAAGTGGAACACTAAGAAACATGAACAAAGAGATAGCAAGGGTGAGTGTTTTTCGGCAACAGCGCAAAGAATGTGTCATTTCCATTGCTTAATATAAAAGACGCATTAATTTGGGCTGCAAGAGTCTTTCTATCAAGTGATATAAAATAATCTAGAGATAAATAGTCTAATGTAAACGAACAGTAACGCAGCTGGACATAGTTGTACATGCTGCATAAATAGCGTTCTGTTACGTACTAGATACTACTTTTTTTCTTCCCCGCGCATGGGTATCTTTTAAAAGAGATTTGGCAGGAGTAGCGCGGGCTAAACATAGGTGATTGATGGACATCTTCGGGACTTGCAGCAGCACATGGAGACACAAGCATTGTATCTATACCAGACAACAATAGTATTACCGTGCTTGCACAGAACGATCTGTTACTGACTAGATTTGTGCGTAGCAATTACTATGAGGTAACTTCTTCTCTCTTTGCATTCACACCTCCACCTCTCTGCTATTATTCTGTGTATACTACTAGTTCTCAAATAAACCCACATCATCTAATACGGATAAAAAGGTCTTTAGCTCCATTTTCGAAAACACACCAAGTTTACTGCTACATACACACAAAAAGTAAGAACTTGGGTGCCAAAATGATGTATGTAAATCACTCTTGCCGATACACTTAATATAAAGAGATGTCACCAACGAAGAGTATATGGCATTGTGGATATTATGGATCTATGCTAAGTACAACAGTACATTAATAGGAACTTTGAAGAATACGATTCACAGTTACAATATGTGGCATGATATGCATGCAGTATGAGCTGCTGCTGCAGGAGCTGTTGGTGGCGGCACCGTGCGCATGTGCGCTACCACCACTCACTTTACAAATTATGAAATTAACTCCAAAGTGCTTTAAAACAAAAGGCGGAATGGCTAACTATTATGGCAAAGGAAAAGAAGGCTGGTTTATAATATAAAAATCTCTTCTCTCCTAGGACGGTTAATGTCCTTTTTGAGCGCTCTTTCAAAGACGCAAGAAGAGAGGCGGTCCAGCAACCTTTTCCTACTTGATCTACGAAACAGCAACAGCATGATGCTATGATATTCGTGGTACACGGGGTCGTCGGCGTTTTATCCTGTGTACGGATGTGAGCTATTCTAAGAACACGGTGCATATTATTACCTGTATCATACAGGCCCGTGCTTGCATGTATGATATTTTGCAACAAGTCCCGTTGACATCATAACTTTCAGAGGTGCTGGATGACACCAGAAGATGAGCCAAGCAAGGGGGTGGTAGGGTTGAGGGGTTAAAAGTGAAAGAGAGTGTGTATCATACGCAAAGCTTTTTTCTTCCAAATGGTCATTCTTGGCACTGTTGCCAAAGATGGGCTGCTACATATGTACAGCTGCACTATACAAGGATTTATGACATCAATCATGGTGGTAGCATCCATTCTCGCTTCAGAATCCGGTCAGCCGCAGTAGAACAGTGTACTAACAGTGCATCATTATACCAGAGGTGTTGCCGCAGCTCTTCTAACAGCATTGATCTAAAAACAGCATCTCTTCCCCCTCCCCCCCCCAACCTCACGTGTCGTACCTTCGTAGTACTAGTAGTGCTGCATTTGACTGATTATCAAGAGCTCCAAAAAAAGTAAATCAATCAATCAACCAGCTTTCACAAACATGTACGACTCAAATGACAAATGGGCCACAGAAATAATCTGTCGTCACAGTTGTTGGTCTAAAGTTGGGGTAAAGGGTGGGTGGGTGGGTGGGGGTTATGTCTCATATGCATGTCAGGCGTTCAGACCAAAAAAAAGGGTCCTCTTCATTCCAACAGAGTTTCGCAATGGAGAACGACGACCATGTCCCAGCAAGAGCTTTCAAGAAAGCTGTCGGTGACCAACACTGGCAGTAGCGACAAGCACGACAACGCCATACAGAACGACTTGCGATGACGTTGACCAAAAAAAAAAATAGGGTTTGACCACAAACGTTAAAAAGAGAGCGAGAGAGAGAGAGAGAGCGTTATGCGGGGACTGAGAAGTCTCGACGCTCTGGTAACAGAAGGGAGAGATCGGCAAATGAAAAACTTTTCATGTTTTAACCGTTTGTAGACTGCGCTCTTTTCTTCTTCTTCCTTCTTTTTAACTGTCTTTTTTTTTCTTTCTTCCCTTTTCGCCTAAAGAAAAAAGAAAACAACCACACTTCTTGCCACAGACACTTTCTCAACGCCTGTTGGTCTTTTTCTAACCATTCAACTCTTGTCATAACCTCCTTGGTCTGCCCACCATCCCGTCTCACGGAAACCTCAAGCAAGCCTTTGTACGTCGCCGAACAGTAGTACCCGTACAAGGTTACAGACCCTTCCAACCACCTTGAACAGCAGCAACATCCACCTATTCTATTCTTTCCATCGTGCTATGCATTCTGGCGTTCCTCCTGCACCTCCGCCTGCTCTCTACTGAATCCTAGCCAAGAAAATTTTGTATAAGCTTTCTCCCCCCCCCTCTTCTCTGTCTCTCTTTCTCTTTCTTAGAATCAATTACTCTTTTATCTTTATACAAACCAACGCGTCGTCATCATCATCATCATCAACATCATCCACAACAACAACAACAACAACAAAAGTAATTAATCAAGCAACACACACACACACTTTCTCTTAATCATAATGGTCGATCTTGCTACTCCGTGCCAAGGCGACAACTACTCGGCGCAGCAAGGATGCTTCGAAGGACCCGAAAAGTTACTCGAAGTATGGTTCTCTCCCTCCGCCCAGCGGCTCGCAGATCATCAGGATCTGGACTACTTCAACTCTTCTGAGGAAGACGATGGATCAAGCAACAACGACGACGAAGACAAGTCAGAAGCCATTGCGCGCTTTAGTCCTCCCCGGCCACATCGCCGTGGCGAGTATCCAGTACACCATCATCACAACGCTAATAATATCAATACCGGATTACGCGTGGTTCCACGGTCTGTGTGGGACGACGTGTTGGCACTTGTCAAGTGCACGGTCCTGAACGTAATTACAAATGACCATGTGGACGCCTATCTATTGAGGTATGTACCAAAAGAAAAATTCGTTTTATGACGTAATGTCGCGCACACAACACAGCCAATGAATCAATTCATTCAAGGGGTACAAGCATGCTGATTAATATGAACAATACACCCCACCGTTCCATAGTGAGTCGTCCATGTTTGTATATCCTCACAAGCTCATCCTCAAGACATGTGGTACGACCACGCTTTTATTGGCCCTTCCCCGTATTTTGGAGGTTGCCCATCAATACTGTGGCTTTGAAAAGGTGTGGCGTGTTTTCTATTCCCGCAAGGCATTCATGTTCCCAGAGAGACAGGTCGGACCTCATCGTTCCTGGGACAGCGAGGTTGAGTTTCTCAACAAATATTTTGGTATGCATAAATGTTTTGTTGTTGTTGTTGTCTGCGGCTAAAACTAACCGTGTGTGCGTGTGTGTTTTCTTTGTTTACTGTGTGTAGACAACGGCTCGGCGTATACCATCGGCAAAGTGGCAACGGATCAATGGCATCTCTATATTACCAAGCCGGCCGATGATGTGCTTCACCATAACGGCGTTGCTCCGCTTGCTGTTGAATCCTCCTCCCCCAAACGCCATGCAGCACCAGCAGCAGCAGCAGCAGTAGGTGAGATGAATGAAAGAAGGGTGGATCGAGAAATCATCAGTAGCGGTCAGTCGACCCCGGTGACTGTCGAGAACCCTTCGCCATTCGGCACTGGTCACACGCACGCTGACCAGACGGTGGAAATCCTGATGCGACGGCTGAACCCTGAAAAGATGCAAAAGGGATTCTACCACGATCCCAGTCTAACCGAGTTGGGCACGGTGGGCGGCCAGTTCGTGGACCAGTTGACAGGCATTGGAGCGTTGTATCCAGAGGCCCAGATCGACTCGTTCTTGTTTGAGCCCTGCGGATACTCGTCCAACGGTCTCCAGGACGACCGCTACTTTACGATCCATGTCACCCCCGAGCCTGACTGCTCGTACGCCTCGTTCGAGACCAATATACCCGTGGAGGAGTCTCATGCGACCGCAGGCGATGGCCAGAGCCCCATCGAAACGCTCGTCAGCCAAGTGACAAACATCTTTGATCCTGAATCGTTTACGGTGACATTCTTCACCTCGCACCACCACAAGGATAACCATAGCCACAGTCACATGGTGCGCTCGATGGGGTCGATGCCAGGCGGCTACAAGCGCTCGCACCGCATCCTGTACGAGTTCGACGGCTATGATCTGGTGTACGGCCATTACACCAAGGAACAGCAGCAACATTGAACAAGTCTGATAGTGGCAGTAGTAGTAGTAGTAGTAGTAGTGACAATAAAGAAGTCCGTCAACAATTGCACCATGTCTATCACATAATCGCCGTCTTTTGAATGGCCCCGCAACAACTGGGTGAAACATGCCGATCCCTTTGCGTTTCTCGAGTGCGTGTGCCCATATTTTTAATAATTGGCATAGATTACCCTTATTTCCACGGTTTCTTTTAACTCTGCGGGGGTTTTTTTTCCAGCTTCATCCATATTGGATGGGCAACGAGTGGCCTTGTACAACGTGTAAAATGACTTATTTATTTTTAGTGTCCGTAGGCTTTTTTTTTTTTTTTTTTTTTGCTCCTTCCAAACCCGAAGCGTGCTGGCAGTCGTGGGCAGTGAGTTAGCAGCAAACAGCAAATAGCAGCAAGCAGAAGCATTTGGTACAAGAGAGAAACCGTTTCTTTTTTTAACTTGTCTTTCTTCTTACATACTTATCCACATCACACACCCTCCCTTCTGTCGCCCTACTGCCTATCGCGGGCTTTTCACACTCCTTTTATCTTCAGCTGGTCTATTTCTATTTTTCTCTCTCTCCTCTCCTCTCCTCTCCTCTCTTCTTCTTCTTCTTTCCACCCCGCACTCCCACTCAAAAAGAAAATCTTTCTTTGTTACCTCATGAGGCTGGAGCTTACTCAAGCAGCGACAAAGATATTCAAATTCTTTCTGATAAGTTACGCGATCGTCTCGGTCATCTACACCGCCGCGTATCTGTATTCGTCCTACAGCGGCAATCACCATGGCATCATTCCGAGAGCACGCGAGCAGCAGGCCCCCATTCAAGGTTCCCTTCAGCAACAGCAGCAACAACAACAACAGCAACAACAGCAACAACTGAATGAACATACCGTTGTCTGGTCAAACGCTCAAGGCTCCATCCAAGCCATGCCCGAGAATTTTGTAATGACAAAGATATTCTCGGATGCCATGAACCCCATGAATCTGACACCGTACTTTTTCCGGGCCAAAGCCCAGCTCGACAAGGAGGACATTACCATGGCAACGCTTGTTACACGCAACCGCTTCCAAGTGCTTTCTCGACTTGCGACCAACCACAAAGGTAAGAAAATTAGTGTATTGGGGTGGTGGGGGGGTACAAAGTGAGACTCATTAATTAAATTATTTCGAAACATTGCAAACTATCGTCATTGGCTCTTTATTTAGGACCGATTTCTGCTGCTGTGCATATCAACGATGACGAGACCAAGGACGAGGTCATGAAGGAGCTTCGAGACTTGTACGCGGGAAACGCAGACATGCAGCAATACGTCGACCTGCATCTGATCATTGACACGTACGACCGCCAATTCAACCTGTGGCGCAATGTCGCAAAGCTGTTTGCACGCACGGATTATATCATGATGCTCGATGTGGACTTTCATCTGTGTACCGACCTCCGAAAATCAATCCGATCCAACCCCGATATCATGGACCGCCTGCGCGACGGCCGTACTGCCCTCGTTGTCCCTGCATTTGAGTTTGAGAAGCAGGCGGACGGAAACGACTGGCACACATTCCCGACCAATAAGGACGACCTGGTGCAGCTCGTCCAAGACGGCAAGATTGGCATGTTCCACAACAATTGGTTCAAGGGTCACGGATCCACAGACTACCCGCACTGGTACGAAACCGACGAACTTTACCAGGTCACCCACTATGACTTTTCCTACGAGCCCTACATCATCTACAAGAAGGAGGGCTCGCCCTGGTGTGATGAGCGCTTCATTGGCTATGGCGCCAACAAGGCTGCCTGTCTCTATGAAATCTACTTGTCCGGCATTGAGTACTGGGTCTTGCCCAATGACTTTTTGATTCACCAGACCCATCGCTATCCCGAGGATGCACGCAGAAAAGAGGTAATGTGTGTGTAGAAGAGTATGGATGGATTGGGCTTATCTTTGTGGGACTAGCGCATTAACACAGCACCTTTACAGCGCCAGTACAATCGCAAGCTGTACATCAACTACCGTGAGGAGGCGTGTCTACGCTATGCACGCAAGTTTTTCATGTCAGGCGAATGGGAGACGACCAGAGCCGACAACCTCAAACACGAGTGTGCAAAGATTCATGGGTTCCAGAGGAACTTTATGACGACTACCCAGTAGAAGAAAGAAAACCACTCACTCATCATTTACACACACATATCCGCATTGATCCCCAAACCCTCACCAATCTCTCCATTTTCTACATGTGCATTCCCTTTTCCGCTTCCTTTGTTTCGTTCTTGCTGTTCCCTTAACCCTAACTTGTTGTAATACTACTTCTACTACTACTACTACCACTGCTACCAAAGTACGGCTCTTTTCTCATTATTCCTGGTTTGTAAACACACTTACTCTCGCTCTCTCTTCATATAGACTTTATTTCTCTCTCTCTGTCTCCTCCTCCTTCTTCCTCTCTATTCAGACAACTTATATATTCTATCCCTTTCTTTTCTTTTTTTCTTTAATTATACATATATATTTATATAGTATCCTCATTTCGTTTCTTAGTAACAAGCGTGGTTTCATCAAACTTTTTATATAAACTCTATTATGCCGCCTGACAAACAAAATTGCACGTGAAAAAATGTAAAAGAAAGAGTCTCTTTTCAGGAGACTTGTATGGAACCCACACTACTCTTTTGTTGTGTTTCCCCTTACGACAACAGCAATGCCCCCAACAGTGACAGCTACAACAACAACAACAACGATAGCGGGAACAGTAACTGTCCCTGACGACAAAGAAAACAACAATTGGCCAGCTTTGCCTGAAAACATGACAGCTCCTGTCATTGGCAATGTAAAGTCCATTGCATGGGATGTCGCTTCTTTTTGGTCCAACGTAAAGTTTCTCCCTTTCTTTACTTTTAATTGAAAAAAAAATTATTGCCATGTTGCTTAACTAATTGGAATGTTTTTTTAGAAACTTTATGACCAGCTCGTTGATCCCGCGAACCCTAAAGCATACTATAACCACCTTCTTAAAGTTGCAACGAATTATGAGCAATGGGCCGAGGCTGCAGCCTTGTTAGACGATCTCGAAGGTAATAGAAGGATGTAGTAGCATGGGTGAACTAAATAACGATCGACTCTATAAGCATATTAATACTATTATCATTAAAAAACAAAAAAGGCCTTGATGCTTGGAAGCGCGATCCAATGGATAAAGAATACGACTGGGAACTTATCCAGACTCGACTACAACAACTCCGTCGGGTCCGTGAAACCACGCAAAGCCAATCGGCCATGATCTTTACACTGCGCACGAGCTTGAGCAGAAACTTGGGCGACATGGGCAACTCTAAGCTGTACGCGCACAGCCGGATCGGGACCAAGACATTGATCTCGTCGTATATCGAAGAAGTCGTTCGTCAACTCAACTGGGTTTGCGACGCACCGAGTCCAGAATTGGACTTGCGCGCCAAACATGAATTCTTCATGACCATCCGTCAAAGCTTTGGTCGTACTGCACTACTGCTGAGTGGTGGTGGTACGTTGGGTCTGAATCATTTGGGGGTCATCAAATGCTTGCATAGTGCGCGCTTGTTGCCACGCATCATATCTGGTGCGTCGAGTGGAAGTATCGTGGCAGCCATGTTGTGTACCAAGACAGACGAAGAGATTCCTTACATGTTTAATCCTACTGGGATCAAATTGGTAAAACAACCATAAAAGAATAAAAACAACCGAAAATAGTAATGAGGGGAGGGAGGGAAAAAAAAAGAAAAAAAAACTCAGTTGCATTTCATCTAGGATGTTTTCGAGCGAAACGGACATCCGGATACACCATGGATGAGACTACAGCGACTCATGTCAAAAGGCCAATTGTACGATATAGAGATTCTGCAGGATGCCATGCGCTGTAACCTTGGTGATATGACATTTCAGGTTAGTAGAACCTTGTTATGAAAAAAAGGTTGTTGCTATGAAACGACAGTCCTGTTTGCTAAGCACAACAACGATATAGGAAGCATTCAACCGCACACGATGGATTCTGAACATTACAGTCAGCTCGTCCACTGTGTACGACATGCCCCGCCTCTTAAATTATCTCACAGCCCCCGATGTCATTATTTGGTCAGCCGTGTAAGCATTTATTACACAGTTGAAGAGCGCGGACAAAAAGTTCTTTCCGCTTACAAAAGTACACATCTTATTTTTGGCAGAGCGGTCTCATGCTCGGTTCCTTTCTTTTATGGCTCGTCACAATTGTATGCAAAGGACAAAAATGGAAACATAGTACCATGGAATCCAAGTGGTTAGTGTTATTTTTGACAAACTATAACGTCATTGTATCCAAAAAAAAAAAAAAAAAAAACTCATGTCATCAATAGAGCAACTTTATATCGATGGCTCAGTAGACAAGTGAGTTGGGATGAGACGATGTCTTTTAGCACGTTAATATAGTTCATGCTAATTGTGTGTATGAATATTGATGTTACTAGCGACCTACCGATGAACAAGCTATCCGAGCTATTCAACGTCAACCACTTTATTGTTTGTCAGGTGAACCCTCATGTGATACCCTTTCTTCCTAGAACAAATTCCCCTTCCCGTGCACGGCAAGCTGCTGGTTTCTGTATGCACATGGCCAAATCCGAAATCCAGCATCGTTGTACTCAGGTAGAAAAAGAACAAACTCTATTGCTATTATTTGTTGACACGTGGTACTTACAGAAATAAACAAGTATATAGTTGACAGAGCTAGGCGTGGCACCCTCTTTCTTCAACAAAGTCCAATCCATCATTTCACAGAAATACTCGGGCGATATTACCATCATTCCCGAAGTGAGTTATGGAGACTTTCTTAGAGTTCTTTCCAATCCTACCAATGATGCTGTAATGGATGCTATTATCCGTGGTGAACGCGCAACGTGGCCAAGTAAGAAGAAGAAAAGTTTGATACTTGTTTACTGTGCGCCTTTGGGCTTGCTGGAACTCACATATATTAATCAAATCCGTAAAACACTCATCTTTCATAGAAATTTCCATTATCAAGAACCATTTACAGATCGAACTCACGATTGATGCTATCCTTTATCGTCTTCGATTAAAACGATTAGCTGAATTACCCTTCAATACTGGGAATGCAAGCAATAGCACGCCGTTGATCAGTTCGGTGTCTTCGACAACGTCATCCCGGCCTACATTGGAAAACAGAGCATCGTCGCATCTCGATATACCCAGAGGAAACCGAGAACGTCTATCCGCTCAAAGAGGATTGACCATGACAGCACAGCGTGCAGATAACAACAGCAGCAGCAGCAGCAGCAACAACGACACCAACAATAAGACTGAGAATAATACAAATGATGCATACATAATAGAATGATGATGATGATGATAAAAGCACATTCGGGGCATATATAATAAATGTATTTCTTGTTTGGAAAAAAAATTGGATAACTGTACATGAGGAGGGAAATGAAGATGAAATGATGAGGATGATGGTTATGTTGTTGTTGTTGTTGTTGTTATTGTTGTCAAAACAAGACAGAAATTGTCATCGCATAATAGCATCGTCATCGTCGCTATTATTGTTGCTGTTGTTGGTTTTGAGTTGTTGATTTTCATGTTGAAGTGCCTGGATGCCAGTAGAAGTTAGAGCGGAAGGTTTCTGTAAAAGGAAAATAATGCTAAATGTGGATCTGACTCATTACCTGTATGTAAGCAAGTGCTAACTGAAGTACCCGGCCTTTGTTAGGCCGTTGTCCCGGCTGCTGAGAAGCATTGGGAACGACTTCAGAGATCTGGAGGATCGTGTTGTTGATATTATCCCGTCGTTTCCGCTCAATATGGTTATGGTTTTCCCGGCGCCGTTGAATGCGTTCAATGGCTGTCTTGCTATCCACCTCATTTCTATTATTATTTGTAGTTGACAGGGATTAGCACGCCTGTGAAAACCCGCAACCAGTCATTTCACGAGGAGAAGAAGGAAGGGGGGGTGGGGTGCTTACCTGTTGAGTATATTGACGCCATTCACACGATATGAAGTCTGCCGTTTTTTGGTTTTCTTCTTTGGCGTTTGTGGTGACAAGTCGGTAGTGAAATTGAGAAATAATGCCTGAGGTGGCTGTTGTTTGTTCATTGCGTCTTCGGTGGAAACCATAGTAGTGATAGTAATAGTAATGGTGTTTGGTAAATATCGCGTATATATGATGTCCGTATGATGTGAGAGAGAGAGAGTGTGTGTGTGTGTGTGTGCCGAAAGGGTGGGGTTTGAAGGAGAGAAAAGAAAGAAAAGAAGAAATTACAGGGCAGCACAGCTAACACTACTCATCCACCCGTCTCTCCTTCTCTGCTAGGTAGCTAGCTTGAACGGTTAGCCAATTTTCGGCCAGCAACTTTTCGATCGGCGAGCAAGATGCTCATGCTGATTGGCAAGGACCCGTGGGAAACTTACATTCCCGATGTCGGTGAACCGCTCCTCCTGAAAAAAAAGTAAAAATATTTTTTCAAGTGGCACGTGGATACTCAAATTGTTCGCTTTGCTTCGATATGGTATGGGGCACGTCCCATCTCTCATGACTTCTTTTTTTTTAAGAAGAAAATCATATGCATGTTTGTACGTACTGGAGAGCAGAACTCTATTTCTGTTAGAGAGAAGAAGCCGGTCACGACCGAGTAATAAAAGGTTCTCCTTCCGCCTTCCTTAATTTATGTTGACACGGTGACAAGGAAATTTTTTTTTTTAGTGGTGCGTGATGTAGTATTAAGAGGATATGGAACAGAAGCGCCGCTGCCGCTCAAGTCAAGGCTTAGAGCGAGATCGGCTAATATATTTTACTACAAGTTTTTTGAATATTATACCGAGAAACCAAGATACGTTGTCTCACTTGTTTACTAGGTAAATGTCGATTTACTTACCATGTAGCTTCTTCAAAGCCTTTAGGAAAGATGGGGAAGTAAGCAGATAACGATCTATGATATGGCGGAGCCCAGGCACCTGGTACTTGCTTTTGTGCAATATTAGCGGAGCATGAAAATGGCATTAGATCGTGGTGTGTGTGTGCGCGGATACTGGATCTTCTTACTACAGGTTTTTTCCTTAGAAACGATTAATGATTTTTATCAAATTAGCACTGGCATCGAGAGATTATCGACATGGCGCATGGATAATTATAAGATGACGGCTTGTTATTCTACTTTTCATCGTAGTTTTATTTTTTTGTTGGATAAATATGAGTGATGCCAAGCAATTCATAGGCATTTTGAGACCTAGACAACGCCCGGATATAATAGAAAGCAAACATCTATTCTGATTCAAGTACACTTCATCTTCATTAAGATGTACGCTGTCTATACTCCTCAGCTATCCAAACAAGATAAAACTACAATGGAAGACGTGCTATATGACCAAGAACTTCCATTCGCAAATGGATATGACGATTATAATGGCGAAGCAGAGACGATGATGTATGCAGAGGGAACGATCGAAGCAGAAGATCCTTACCCACATTGTCCACATGGTTTGATGGGGTGAAAATGGTATATGCTCTCTTGTATCAATGGCAAGGGCAGTTAATAACTCGGAAAAGGTAATATACAATTTTGCCTGAAATCAAGCTTGATCATTGCTGATGCGATAAAAAACAGCATGAAATCGATGAAGCTGGGGACAACCAAGAAAATCACTCTCCTGTAGCTTTTAAACATCCAGTAGCAGAAGACAGAACGGAAAAAAAGAGGCTGATTACAATGGTTCGAGTTATACTATAATGCGCTGCTTGGAGAGTGGTGTTGTAGGTCCCAGCATGATAGGAAATACACCGATGTGAATATCATCGAGTTTATTGATACATACCATTCATAACGTAAATTTAAGCGCGGCTGGAGCTGGTCGCCTGTTACGAATGCCTGAATGTACCGCTGAACGATATTACGCCCGTTTCCGGGATGGGGGAACAGTACCTCCCTAGCCAACTTAAAAAGAAGCCTGGAGCAGTGCCAGTCCTAATTACTGATCACACTATTTCTCCAGAATATATATGATTCGGATCCTATGATACCCTTACACTCAATCAAGCGCAGGAAAAGCTCCATGAACATTTATTAAGTGTGTTCATCATGCAAAGCGGATTACAAAAGCATCTTTTGAAGCACTGTGGCCTTACGATGAAGAATCTACGGAAGTTTAAGGAGTACCGGGTGAGGATTGCGCGGATTTTTTCCCGTGTGCTACAACGCCATCATGGCGATTGCGACACTCCAAACACTCCAGACATTCCAAACGCCTACAACGTCATCATGACTCTAAATACTCCTGTTCCTTTAATAGTCCTTTGTTAGTATATTTATAGAGCAACTGTTTATTTTTGTGGAACTATTTGGTTTATTTGAGGAAAAATGGAGTGTCGAGTCACTTTTTTGGAGTGTCCCTAGTGATACCCATAATTCTTTACGTCAAACGAAAAAAAGAAGATAGAAATAAAAATTGATAGAGTACAGTACATGTGTATTACAACAAAAGAACTATTTTGTACTTCTAAATAACTAGAAAAGATGATAATGTATAATTATTCTCAGTTCACATGGAACACAAACAAAACATACGTAGCTTGATTTTCGCATTTTTCAACTACTCATCTATCGAATGTGTCGGCATAACAATCAAGATAGGACCATAAATGCTGTGAGGGTAAGTGACAACTAAACGTAGTAGCCGGAGCATTTGAAAAAGTCAATTTATCTGTATAACCACATGCACCAGCAATGATCATCAAAAAGGGTGAGCCAGAAAATTTTACCAAAACAATCATAGCAAAAGAGAAGAACTGTGATTGTTCCAAAATCGGTATTTTTATTTTTTTCACACTCTATCAATGTTCATGTAACAGTGTAAAAAGAAAAAGCCAATTCTATGTCTTAAAAAAGTAACACTTTAGGCATGTTTGTTGCGTCGATACAACGAGAGAAAGGAACTGGTGCGAAGATGTACGTGAGTCTCTACAGCAGCACGGTGTTAATCCTCGAATATACTGTAACGATGCGATGAGTAGTACAGTAATGTTTGTGCGTATTAGGCTGCCAAAGATTGATGGTCATAAAAGTGATAGTAGCAATGATGAATTCTTATAGTTCCCGTTTTGTGGAAAGTACTAAAAGTACAAATGGCAATGAATGATATGCTTGTCAAGAATATATGCGTAGAAAATGTATATCAAAGAAAGAGAGAAAGAACATGGAAGGTTGTGCATGTAAAAAAAAAAGAACAAAAGCGAAAAGCTTAATCGAAGACAATCTTGTTGTTCGCTGGCTTTCCTTCGCCACTCAATGCCTTTGCCATCATTTCCTGTTGTTTTAGCTTGGCCTGCCAAGATGGATGGAACTCTTCCACATTCTGCTTTGGACTCTGCTGTTTGACGCTGGGTGCTCCATCGCCCGACTTTTTGCCGTTGCCCTTCTTTCCCAAATGCTGCTTTGCCTTTCTTGCCTCCTTTATGTGGTTTGCTTCTTTGCCATACAATTCCTCGAGTTTCCTATACCAGCCGCAATGGGATATTAAGTAAATCATCACTTGGAAACTAGATACACAACAGGATACTTACTTTCGTCGTTCTCTTTGACCCATTCTGTTCTTTTTCTTTTCACCATGATAATACTTGTCGAAATTGGGATCATCCCACTTCAATCCAGACTTGGTTTTCTTCTTCTTTTTCGGCTGACTGGGTTTTTGCTCCTTATTAATATCATCATCCTTTCCGCTTTCATCGTCGCTGCCACCATCGTTGCTTTCATCATCGTTGCTTTCATCATCGTTGCTGTCATCATCGTCGCTATCGTTCGATCCACCCAATGTTTCAATAAACAAAGAGGATTCCAAATTCTTCTCTTCACGATTCTTCTGTTTCTTCTGCTCCTTTCCTCCGCTTTCTTCATTTTTCCGTTTCTTGCCAGTTGCTGGTGCTACTGTTGATTCTGTTGTTGTTGTTGCTGTTGATGGAGCGGCGGTGGGATTCAAAATATGTTGTATATAGCTGATAAGCTTTTTATATTGTTCCTGCGCTGTTTTATGTCGTAATATTCTTGCACCAAGGTCCAATACGGTCTGATTCGTTTCTGGCGTTGCCGGTTCTGCTGCTAAAAAGCTTACTGATTTGACCACCTCGTTTTCGCCGAGTTCTTTATGTTTTAACAACTTGTTTCTTAGTGAACGATCGACTAAAGCATCCAAATCCAGGTTCTGTATTTCACCGAAAACAGAGTCAATTAAAAACTCTTTGGGTTGTATAATATATGGATGTAAGGTTTACACATAAACAGCTGAAGCGTGCGTACCTTTAACAATTCGCGTTCATTTTCGAGTCGTGGGATATCTTCTTTGGTCAGTTTTTTCTGTTTCTTTTCTTTGCCTTCGGCAGCAGGAGAAGACACTTCTGTTGCTTCACTAATAGAGGAGCTACATGTCAACATCAAGAATAAAAAATTTGCACCATGTGCACCAAAAGAAAAACGTACATAGACGCAGCTTTCTCGGCCTCACGAACTCGCTTGATCTGCTTTTGTAGTTCCATGGCCTTGCATTTTTTAAAAGTCGCCTTCAACTCTTTTCGAGCGTGAAACTATAAAAAGCACGTATTAATCGTTTCACTCTTTGCTTAAAAAGTAAACAAGGAATAAGACGGGGATATATATTTTACCAGTTTGGCATCGATCTTTTGCTTTTGTAATTCTAGTAATTCCTGCTTTATTGTTTCTGTACGCTCTGGATTGTATTTAGGATCAAGATTGGTGGTGCTCAACTCAGTTCGTCTTGCTAGCTGTCAAATTTAAAAGTTTTCTGTTAATAAAAAACAAATAACGATGCATAGATCCACTCTTTCTTTTTACCTTGGCAGCCGTTTTCTCGATCTCTAACGTTAAATTCTTCTTTGACGTAGGCTCCACCTATTTAGTAAAAGCAGTTTTGCTCAAATTAAATAACTAGTTGCACGTCAATTACACTATTATCATTATTGGTGATTCGATTATTACCATTGGTAACTGTGAAGATAAAAGAGGGAGAAACAAAGGAAAAAAAATTGAAAACGCAGGAATTTTTTTTCTACAGCCAGTAACTCCCAGCTTCGTCTTTCTTTTTACCTTGACCACAACCCACCAGCCTGATGGCAGAAAAACGAAAATTTACGATACCCAGCATTGACCAAGTGGAACAAGTGCGGCAAGCAAAGCGGTCAACTAGCTTCTTCAAACCACAAAGAAGTAATGATTCCTCCAGCATTGCATCGTCAACAGCAACAACTGCAGATAATCCAACGACACCTGCTGCGCAATCGTCATCGTCTTCTGCAACTTCTTTCAATGCATCACCTGCTCCAAAAGCATCAACAACTACCCAATTGTCTACAAAAGTCACTAATATTACGACTTCCGCAAATACATCAGCACCAACACGTCCTTCCACCACAACCTATGCGCGTCCAGCAACAGAAGCAGCAACTCCAACGACAAATCGGCCCGCGTCTCAGTCACCTTCAACCCACAACAACCAAAGTAACAATAATGCAGCCGTACCGCCACCAGTGAATCGACGTACAGGCTCTGGTAATACAATTCTTGTCAATTACGATCGTCAAAAAGAAAATCCCATTCTGAAACTAGTACACAACGTACCATGGGAACCTGACGATGTGATCCGATGCGACTTTGCCGTGGGCAAAACGACGGGTGTCTGGTATCTCAGCTTACGCTACCACCGGCTTAATCCTGGCTACATTTACGACCGTATCGCCGGAGTAGCGCGGACCTATGTATTGCGCGTACTGCTCGTCCACGTTGACGTGGAAAACTATCACGAACCTTTGCGCGAACTCAATCGATCTGCCATTCTACACAACTTTACACTCATGCTGGCATGGACGAAAGAAGAAGCGGCTCGCTACTTGGAAACATACAAAGTATTGGAAAACACGCCGCCAGATATGATTCGCGAAAAGTCCAAAGAAGATTACGCAGAGACGCTTGAACGCTGCTTAACCAATGTGCGTAGTGTCAACAAGACAGATGTATTGACGCTGCGGTCACATTTTCATTCGCTGAAAGGAATTGCAAACGCACGGGCGGATCAATTGGCAATGTGTCCAGGGTTTGGTGAACAAAAGGTAAAGCGTTTACAACAAGCATTTGTACAACCGTTTATTATCAAACAAAAAAAGAAATAAGAAAAAGAAACATTTCAACAATATGAAGGGGTTATAATGTTTTGTTATCTGATATATGTATGAATGTGTGTGTGTGTGTGTGTGTGTATTTTGTATATGTGGCCGTGTCTGTGATAAATGTATACGTAAATGAAGAAACGTGCGATCGCGTTGGGCTGAGTGGGAATAGAGTATGCTATGCTGAGGGTAACAAACAGGGGAGGTTGTTAGAATAAGGTTTGTGGATAAGGATGGTGATGAGGAGGAGTAACAGTTGAAAATCCTTCATCGTCGCGGCTTCCTGGATGAAAATCATCGGGTCGAATGTCGCTGCCAGAATAATCATCGGAATAGATGCCGACGGACCGACGGCGGTCACCGTCCAGACGAATTATATCGTCGTCATCATCTTCGTCGTTGTCGTCACCACTTATCAGCGAATACGTGAAATTGCTGCTGTCATTAATATACGAATAGCCTTGAAAGACTTCCTGGACGGCATCCGAGTAAATATCGGGGTTTGATACAGGACTGAGACGTGGTGTCATGACCAAAAAGTCCCTGTCAAAGTTGCTTAAATCGGTTTCCGAACGAAGCTGAGGAACGTACTCGGGACGGATCCGTTTGTGGTACACATCGGACCAATCAAGACCAGCAAAATAAGGGTGCGATCGAATCAAAGTGGGTCCATTAGGACCTGTTCCCAGGCGCTGGGAGGATGGTTTGCGTAGCAATCCTTTGATAAAATCTCTTGTGATTGGATCAAACGCGGGTGTGAACTCCAGATCGTCCTCCATGATTCGTCGATACATTTCGGCATGTGCGGTCTCGTAGAATGGCGGTGTACCTTCAACCATTTCGTAGAGTATCGTGCCAAGACTCCAAAAGTCGACTGCGTACGTGTAGGGCTCAGACCTGAGAATCTCGGGTGCAAGATACTCAGCAGTTCCACAAAAAGTCCTGGTGCGTTTGTCATCCATGTTTTCGGCTGACGGAAATTGCCTCGAAAGACCAAAATCGGTAAGTACAATATGCCCATCTGCTGCTAACAGGATGTTTTCGGGTTTTAAATCCCTAATTGTAAACAGAGTCAGTGAGTAAAACAGATACAAAGAGTGTATAAATGCGTGAGAGTGCCGCACGTTGCATATCACAGCACAAACACACACGCGAGCGCGCGCGCGGGTTTAGAAAAAAGAACATAACACCAAGGGGGCGACGGATCTATTATTAACGTAATAGGTCCGTCACCTACGCATCTACACCCATTAGCACCACCATCACTAGCTCCCTTTCTTTACCTATACAAGATCCCCAGACTATGGAGCTCCTGAAGACCTAGCAGAATCTCCGCAGCATAGAGCCGACATCGTTCCGGAGAAAATGTATGGAACTTGGCTAGTTGTGTAGCCATATCGCCTCCGCGATGATAATCTAGCACCAGGAATAACTGGTCCGCACTTTGAAACGCATGATGTAATCGGATTAAAAACGGGTGCCGAATTTGAGCAAGCGTCGTCAAAATATCGCGTTCCATCTTGGTGTGTTCAATCTCGCGCTGATTGATTACATTTTCTTTGCTGATGGCTTTCAATGCCAACAACCGGGTAGGCGACCGATAGGATCGAACCAATAGCACCTAGAGTTTTTTAAACTTTCTCTTTCAGCTCCAAAAATACCCATTTGGTGTATCTAGAAAGTGGGAGTAGGAGATGTGTGCGTGTGTATATTTTGTTGTGGATGGTGAAGGTTGTGAAACGTGGGTAATTGGCTCTATAATAACATTATCATTGCTTCTTACCTTGCCCATGCACCCTTTACCTAGCACCTTGAGAAACTGGTAGTCCTGAATTGTAGGAGCAGGCTGTATTGATTCGTCTTCTGTACTACTGATGTATCTGGATAATGAGCTGGTTGGTAATGGTGATTCTTCCATGGAAAGTGAGGCAATGGGCGATGAAGCTCCTTCGTCAACTGCTGCTGGTGCTGTCGACGACGAAGGAATGTTGTTGCTGTAGTGACCGTTATGGATACCAGCAGGCTCTTCTATAATGCTCATTGCCGAACTTTTGCTGTCACCGCTACTGCTGCTTGTCGCTATGGAAGCAATAGGCTGTTGCCGTGGATACGAGCTTTCGGCATGTTGCTGTTGCTGCTGTTCTTGCTGCTGGTAGTCGACAACGTGATGATAGTTATCGGCAAATTCCTTTGGCGCAGCTTTATCCTCGGGGCGTTGCCTCATTATGAAATCTCGAAATAGTGATGACCGACCAACCGTGGGATCCAATGCACATTGTCGCAGATAGACTTCAATCTTTTCAGAATTAGGCTTTTCGTACTGTCGTCTGGCAAATCGTAGCAGAAATGCCCGGATACTGGCTCGTTTTCCCGTGCCATAGAGATGTATATCGGGCTCAATCAGAGGTGGCAAAGAGATTTTGGACTTGCGATAATATTTTTTCACCTGATTTGGAAAGAGGTTTTGGGATGTGTACACATTTTGAATATTGCGTATATTTTCTATATTGCAGTGTATTCTATGTGATATGCTGTACGCGCACAGTGGTAATCCTTCCATTCACTTTTTTCTCCGACATCTCTTTTCCCGTATCTTTCACCCATATCCACTCTCACAAACAAGGAATTACCTTTCGATCGAATTCAACGAAATCAGATACATAACGCACCAACGACCGGTGGTAGTGTCGATCTTCAATGATGATATTAAACACCTGCATGAACATTAGCAACGATGGGCTATGTTTCAGATAGATTTTCGTTATCCGACTTGTTATGTAATATAATATTTACCGTCAGGACTCGGCGCACACGCTTCTTTTTCTTCATGTCGTAATCTTGGACCATGAGCGTGGATTCGATTGCGGCGATCTCTAGATGAGTACCGTCATAGTGACTTAGTATGCTGTCTGTGTAAGGCACTGAAGAAGCAACAGACGATGCTAGCGATCTTGTCGAGTCGGTTGAAGTGGTGTTTGTAGTAGCAGCGTCGTTGTTATTGTCGTCGTCGACAAATTGTTGTTGCTGCAAATAACTCTCGGGTTGCCGCCGTTGCTGCTGCTGTTGCTGCTGCTGGTGCTGGTGATAGCGAGGATGAGTCGACGAGGAGCACGAAGAATCTTGATTTTGCTTTTGTCGTTGCTTTTTGGAAGAAGCGCGGCTGTCAGACTCAAAAAACGTGATTGGCAGTTTGATATTGCGCATTGAGCAGGACGAAAATTATATTTGTTGTTGTTTTTATGTAAAAGAAGGAAGAAAAAAAACGGGACGATGCGCGGGCGGAGCGGCTCGTAAAGAGAAGAAGAAAGTAAATGTGTGCTGTGGCTTTCGAGTATAAGAGAAACGAGAAGGCGGATGGGATTGGGATTTGGGGGCGGGTGTGGAGAGTGCTGTTGTTGTTGTTGTTGTCGTGGTTGCTGCTGCTGCTGCTGCTGCAAATTTGAAGAAGAAGAAAAGAGAAGATGCAAACATCTGAAAAAAGATGCGGTTGGTACATGCTGTATGTACAGTGCGGTTGGTCGGATTGGCAACACAAACTTTCAAATTCACTCGAATTACCCGGAAAGGTTGTTCCGATCCTTCCTTGTGCTAATTTTTTTTGCTGTTCCGGATGATGCGATATTGACGATCCACCCAATTTGGTTGTTCCTGAGAAGAAAGCGGCGGCCATAAACGTCGACACAGATAGTAATGTCACGCTACTATTACACTGTCATCGTCATTGTCACCGGAAATGCCTTTGTTGTGGACGACACCGTCGATGACGACATGCTAGGCCAAGCGAGCTTCATTTCGACTTGATTCGTGTTGACGTTCTTGTAGACATGGAACCGGTAATTGCACTGGGCGTTGGGCTGCGGCTCTGACGATGTTGTCACGAGCACATACGACCATTTGTGCTGGTATCGTCGCAACGTCTCCATGAGTGTCGCATCCAGCGCAGCAGCGCCATCAACGAGAACCATTGTCACGCGCGTATCCGTGTGACGATAGAGCCACTCATCTACCCCTTGCACTGTCGCCAACAGCTGAGCTCGTTTTGGTTGGAACAAGTGGAATCGTTCGTTATCGACCGGTTGTTGTTGTTGTTCCTGTCGTCGAAATATGAAACGACCGTCCAAATCCATATAGATCACACTCTCATTCGAATGACGCAGCACATGTTCGGCCAGCACCGTCAGGGCCCATGTTTTTCCACCACCTGAGGGCCCATACAAGTTGATTGTTTCGCCAAAGTGAACGCCATTTCGACCGGTTGCCATTCGAATCGATTCTTCCATGTCTGCAAGTCCCAGATTTAACGTTTCCTCTGATTGCTCAGTGGCTAGCATCTGCAGAAAAAAAAATTCAGAATATGTATCAATTGAAACTGAAATGCGGCGAAAAGATCCTAAAAACTATACAGAAAGACCACGTTACTTGGAGCGCAGATTCATGTTTTATCTGATTCAAATACTTTAGTAAGAACGGCATATTCGTGAAAAAAAGAGAAAATTCAGTGACACGCGCTTTAAATTATTAATGTTATTGTTATTATTTATATATTAGACATACACATTCATGATGATGACGTTGATGAGGATGGTTCTTCTGTTGGTGTCGTATCAGTAGGAGCAGCAGTCGCTTTCTTTTTCCTGCTTTGAGCAGAAGCTCTTTCCGAATACTGTTCTAACCGCCGTTTTCTTGAATTCCACATGGCCTTCGCTGCATTATCTAATGTCTTTTTGAAATCATTCTCGTCTGCCGATATAGAGCTTTTGGCAAGCACGTTATGTAACAGCCTTGACTTCGTTTCTTTCACGCCTGTCTTAAAGTATAACAAGTCTTGGGCAGCGATCGATGCTTGCGGCGTCATGCATGCAATGCTTTTGGCCTTCTGATATTTCGCTAAAAGCTCATCTATCCGCCTTGATGCATCATCTCTTCTGCAAGCTGATATCTAAATTTTATTCGAATACCAACAATAACAAAGCCGTGAGATGCTGCTTGCTTGCTGATTCCATAACTCTTCTCATAAGAGAGCATTTAATTCACTTACTGCATCTTGTGCAATTCGTCTCTTTCTCATCGTATGGAATTCTTCTAGTAATCTATGATATTTACATATGAGCTTCCCGGTGCCTTTTCTTCCCCACTAGAATCTCGACAAAATAATAAGAAAACTTACCCATAGGAGGTTTTCATTTCTTCCAGCTCAAAAAAGCTATGCGTCTCCATCTTGGTCTGTATGACATGAACGAATGCGTTATTTTCTAACAGCCTTTTAAACGCAAAGCTGGCACTCGCATGCTCTTTGTCGTCAAGGTATGTTGTCGCTCCGTCGATGTAGAACTGAAACATGATCCGCCATTGATCTAATAGTTATAGTTTGTTGGACATATCAACACACATGCATGAATATACAGAAATAGATTTCTTTTCCTTCTCTCCAGCCACTCTATTGTTGATAAGGATGTATACCCACCTCTCGTAACGCGGATATTACATGGATCAGGAAGTGATGGCTGAGAGAAATACATGCAATAAAGCCCATACAGTGCGCCGATCCGCGCATTTTGAACATCGCTTAAGATGTATTCTATGTAAGAGAATAGTGTTAACATGGAAACAATAACCCGGTCATTGATGTTTTTTCTTACCCAGAAATTCGTCGTAAAATCCTTGCATAAAACTCGGCCGAGTTTCCTTGTCGATCGACGTAAAGTGCACATTATTGAAGTTTAGCGATTTCCAAGCTTCCATGAAATCGCTAAACAAGTGTGTTTCTTGCTATATTTTTATACTTATATATCAGTTTTCCATCCCATAAAAGATTGAACGCGTTAAATACGAGACTGTGTAAAGATCAACTGTGGCTGCTTACCGCTCCAAACGTAGCCATGAGTAGATCAACATCGCGAATGACAGGAAGCTTCAATAGCCCACGTTGACCACGGTCAATACGAATTAGATCACTGGCTTCTAGAGAACTGACAGGGTGATCTATAGATCGCCTGAACATTATGAATAGTATTTGGTATATAAGAATAGTATAAAAGTTGAATTTTAAACAACTTGTGGGTGGCAGAATTTTTTTTTCCACACACAAACAACGCTGAGTTAGTTGTCTTGCTAACCTTGGTAATATTTACTTTTCCTCGCAAATTAATGTCATAACTACCAGTGGCATATCCCACGTATAATAAGCGCATGGTCTAGGGAAATTAGCATGGTGAGTACTGTGCTTTTCATGCACTCTGATATAGCATTGTGTAGTCGATCTTTGTCTCGAGAGTACTAATATACGGCCATAAAACGATAAAGTAGTAGACTTAATGATAGCTATGAGGGCGTATCGCTCGATCTGGTGGCCAGACACCATATTTATCTTGCCGGAAACGAAGTTACAAAACCTTTGAGTACGTCTCAATTGTTGTATTATTCAGGGTTTTGATATTACACAATATGCATCTGCAAAGAAACTGAAGAAGAAAAGCTGTCATCCGGTTGTGTACCCTGTCTATCATCAACAGTAGGGCTAACAGTAGATATCTCCAAGAATGATGGGTTACTACTGTAGCACATCATCAAACATGTTAAGACCTATCTCATCCAAAGCTACATGAAAGGGACTCATACCAGCTTGTATATTTGTTAGGCTTTTACTACGAAAAAAGAATATGGCCGAGTAGGCAATAAAAGCAGTCAGAATTGTGCATAACTTCCAACCCCTGACGGATCTGTCTGTTATCATGCAGTTTGTATCCTATGCACAATGTTTTGACCTTGTACGACGTTGGGAAAGGATTGAGAAATTAAGTGTTAATTGCAGACAAGAATCAGCCGAAAATCCAATACACTTCCAGGTTGTTCAGAGTTATCAAAAGTGATAATAAGATAAACCAGAAACTGAAACAAATTACATACACTGACCTATCCAATGAGCTCGTTAGCAAAACAGCCAGACATTCAGGTTGGACAAAAGAAACGACGTTATAAAGTAACACTCTCTCCGCTTTTGTCAAAGGCCTAATTAGCTCCCTTTCCTATTTTTATTATTATAACCCAGTTTTGAAAGGGGCCCTGAACCCTCTTTTTATTTCAAGTGGATTCGAGAGAAAGACGAAAAGACAGTAGAGGAAGGCATGCAACATTTTTCGCAATGGCACCGAGCACAGTAACAGAACCATTCGACGCAACGAATCCAGATCGGGTCCAACAACAGGCTGGTCCTTCTTCTTTGGTCGATCGATCACCAACTCCTCCTCCACCACCACTACCTCCGGCACCTGCTACAGATAATACTGGTGATGATAACCACATACAACAACAAGACGCTGCAGGCAGTGGACCATTACCAGCTCAACAACAGGAACAAACAACAACAACGCAATCAACTTCTCCACCCATTACTACAACCGATGTTGATAATCCAGCACATCCACTGCATCGTCATCGACGTGCCGTGGTTGACTTTGAGTACGGTCCCATATTAGGCGAAGGAAGCTATTCAACTGTAACGTGTTATATACTTTATTTCAAAAAAAGGAGGTGCCCGTGTTGTGCCTGTGAATGGATATACTAACAACTGTTTTCGATTTCTTCAATGCAATATATCAGGTATTGGTTGGAAAGGACAAAAAGACAGGCAAACATTATGCTGTCAAAAAGTTGGATAAAGCGCATATTGTCAAAAATGACAAGGTTAAATATGTTATGATTGAACGGGACGCTCTAAGTAAAATGAACCATCCGGGTATTGTGCGTTTGTATTGGACGTTTAAGGATAACCGTAGTCTGTGTAAGTTATATACATATATCTCCTTTGGACTAATTAGTGGGTTAAGCTATCATGACTGACAGCAATTGTATTCTTTTAGATTACGTGCTCGATCTGGCTAGAAATGGTGAACTATATACCTATATTCGAAGAGTAAGTGTATTTCTAGATACAAGACAAAGGGACGTTTTTACTAGAAGGCTGATATATGTAACATAAATAAACAGCTTGCGCCTTTTGACATGGATACTGCACGGTTTTACGCTGCAGAAATATTGCTGGCCATTGAACATATTCATAGCAGAGGTGTCATTCATAGGTAAGCGCAATAAGAAACAAGACATTGTCAGTTTCATAAAGGTATTAACTAATCTCAAAAAAAAAACATAGAGATATCAAACCTGAAAAGTAAGTAATAAGAATAAGAGATTATCATCATGTTTATAAGACATGATCATACTCAATGCATGTGTGTGTATTTAGTATTTTGTTAGACGACAATTTGCATATCAAGATCACGGATTTCGGCTCAGCAAAGATTGTTCAGCCTGACGATGCATCGCAGAAAAGCGGCAGCACTGGTGAGCATGTTTCTCTGGGATATAGTGAAGCGCTTTGGTTATGAAAAACGCAGTTCACTAAGTAGCTTGGTATATGCTTTTGTTCCAGATGGCAACGCCGGTCGTTCAAGATCATTTGTGGGTACAGCCGAATATGTTTCCCCTGAACTTTTACGAAGCGAACCAACACTACAAGAGTAAGTATTATATTTTGGTATACGGATATATGTACATTTACTTTTGAACACAAGGGAAAAAGCGGAGGGATACCAAGCATATGGTTGGCTCTTTGCTTATCATACTTACTTTTTGATACTATCTCGTTACAGGGCAGACTTATGGGCACTTGGCTGTGTGATTTACCAAATGCATGCTGGTCGGTCACCATTCAAAGCAGCCACCGACTATCTAATTTTCCAAAAAATCAAAAACTTGGATCTATCTTTTCCAGAAGGTTTTCCAGAGGTGGCCAAAGACATCGTGGAAAAGCTGCTGATCCTGGATCCAAAGGCACGGCTGGGATCGGAAGTAACTGGCGGCATCGAAGCGTTAAAAGCACATGCATACTTTGACGGCGTTGATTGGGATCATATCTGGGAATCACAAGCGCCACCGCTAAAGGAACGGCTGGATGCTAAAATGAAAAAAATACGACCACAGAACACGGACGGTGCTGTGGATGAGAGTGAATTTGATATATGGTTTCGTGAGGAGGATAGTGGAGGAGGAGTAGCAACAGCAGCAGAAGCACCAGTAGCAGCAGCATATCAAGCTGATGTACCAACGATAACAGGACCGTCAACCCCAGGACCATCATCATCAACCGACCCAGTATTGTCTGTACCCGCAACACCAACCACAGCTACGCAAGCAGTACCAGTAGCTTTATCAACATCATCAGCAACAGTGGCCCAAAGACTGGAAGAGCCACAAAATCCATTTGGTGACCATGCGGCATCGCGTGGACTAGTAGACGAAGATGATAGCGATGACGATGAAGAAGAACAATTGTACAAATACTCGGGTGTTCGTGGGCCTGCGGCTGTTGCTGTGCGACGCTACCCATCTGTTGCCAGGTCCAGTACACCACCTGAAGACATTGCATCCACAAGCTCGGCAGGTTTAGCACCTGGACATTCGCGCAACTCGTCATCCCACAGCTCGACTGCTCCTGAACGTCTTGGCGAGCAGTCGCATCCCCCGTGGATAGCGCATTTATACCCAAACGAGTCGATCATACGAGCAGGCCGTGTGTTTAGAAAACGTGGGTTCTTTTCAAAAAAGAGGTACTTGATTCTGACGGATCGGCCACGGCTGCTGTACCTTGATGAAGGTACGGCAGAGGATGGTTCAGGGGGTACACTACGATGCGAAATCAGTTGGACTGCAGAACTGTTGCCTGAATTAAAAACCAAATCGGTGTTTTGCATACACACAGTAAGTGTTTTTATGACTGGGATCGTTCATACATGTGTAGCTGACCCACGGTTTTGTTATAGACACAAAAATTATATACGTTTGAAGATCCAAAAAGTCATGCCCAAGATTGGGTCAATACCATCAATTCCATGCTAGTGGATAGTTTTGGCGTAACTGCTTAAATTTATCAAAATAAAATTTGCTTTCCGGCCTTTGATTATAAGGAGACGATGGGGAAAGATACAGCGGCGTACTTTTTTCTTTTTGAACCTGACACGTGTCTGTCTCAAGTTAAACACATATAAAAAAAAGAGCCATGTCTGATAGTTCTGATGACGAGTTTCAGCCTCTTGAGCCCACTCTCAAGAACGTACTAGACCAAAATTCGTTGCACTGGATTTTCGTTGGTGGCAAGGGTGGTGTTGGTAAATGTCGAAAACTACTTTTTGCAGAAAAGAAAAGAAAAAGCATCCTTGATGTCATTACACATTCTAATCCGATCGTAACGATATAAAAGGTAAAACGACCACGTCATGTTCGCTGGCCGTCCAACTTTCGAAAGTGCGAGAATCTGTTTTATTGATTTCGACCGATCCAGCACACAACTTGTCTGATGCATTCGGTCAAAAGTTCTCCAAGGAAGCGACGCTTGTCAATGGTTTTGAAAACCTGTATGCTATGGTAAGTTGAAATAAGGGACGACTTTTACGTGGAGCGTGCTTGTATAGTCTGGATTATGCTAAGAAATCCTTGGCTGATAATAGGAAATCGACCCTACGTCAAGTATCCAAGAGATGATCGACCAATGTATGAATTTAGTAGCGAGGATATATGGGAAGAAGAGAACACGAGAAATGCTGACAGATGGTTTGTTTTTCGTAATGGGAAATAGCGGAACAGGGCAATGCTATGGGCAGCATGGTTCAAGATTTGGCGTACGCTATTCCCGGTGTTGATGAAGCCATGGGCTTTGCTGAAGTTATGAAGTAAGTATACATACACTAAAATGCTGCATTGAGAAAAGGATATATCCAATTTTTCAGAGGAAGGTTCGTTGACTAAAACATATGTTATGGTTGATAGACAAGTCAAGTCCATGAAGTACTCGGTTATCGTTTTCGATACTGCGCCTACCGGTCACACATTGCGTTTCTTGTCGTTTCCTACAGTTTTGGAAAAGGCATTGGCCAAGATCAGCGGATTGAGCGGTCGGTTCGGTCCCATGTTCCAGCAAGTCTCAGGTATGATGGGCTTGAACGCAAACCAAGAGGATATGTTTTCCAAATTGGAAGAAATGCGGTCTGTTATTACCGAGGTGAACAACCAGTTCAAAGACCCTGTAAGTAATTTTTTGTATTCAAATATGTGGTATGACGGTAGTTGTGGAATAGGATGAAACTAAATATAAGAGGTTTGGATTACATCTAGAACATCACTACGTTTATTTGCGTATGCATTTCTGAATTCTTGTCACTGTATGAAACCGAGCGTATGATCCAAGAATTGACTTCGTATCACATTGATACGCATAATATTGTTGTCAACCAACTTCTGTTCCCTAAGGATGGTAAGTTGAAAGATGACGGATAGAGAAACTTATTGGCTCGTGTTAGAAAGCAAAGTGAAGGAGAGTAGGGTGGATCTTTTGTCAACTGAAATGTGTTTTTTTTTTCTCCACGATGGGGTTTGATAGGATCCAACTGTGAGCATTGCAATGTACGACACAAGATGCAGCAAAAATACCTTGAGCAAATCTATGACCTTTATGAAGATTTCCACATTGTGCGGATGCCTCTGTTGACCAAGGAAGTACGTGGTACTGAGGACATTAAAGATTTCAGCAAAATGTTGATCGAGCCATATCAGACACTTAAAGAGTGAATAGAACAAAAAAAAAGATACAAATTTCTGACTGATAAGTTGCTGTAATTGGGAAAAGAAACCAAAATATACATATTTACATATTCATATTGACTAAAGAAATTATAATAATCCAATAAAGTGTGGATGTGCTCAATTGGTTTATACCATCCTATACAATACTCAGGACGCACAAACTGTCGCGAAGCCTTATTACACATGTACATACTGGCAACAGTTAGAAGGTGCACTCAAGGTTTGTGCAGTACATATGTGTGTGCAGTGGAATCGGGTTCCTTTGCAACAAATAATGCTGTTGTCTACCATCACTTATTACGATTCCGGCATATTGACGGAAGCTTCTGGCAGCCTATCATACCTCGATATAGGAACAGGGCTTTTTCATGCCAGAACGTCGCAGTTATCTCTCGTGCCCAAAGTACATACATCAGTTAAGCATGTGTTGAATGCATTTATCTATCAGCTGCTGATATAATCAATGGTAGAACAAATCTGGTATTGTAGGCGTTTGCGGAGTGCAGCTATATTTTTCATTAGCAAGGATGCCACCCTTCTCTTCCCTCTGTGGATTACCCGCGCGTATTTTTACTAAGCTTTATATCTATGATGGGCTGCAGTTCACTGATACCATGTGTACATGTCGTTCGATGAGGGTTCGTGTATTAACTAGCAGCAGTATCAGTCAGCAAGCTTACCAGGTTACTGATCGTCATTACCCCATGAAACAATCAAATTCTCACTGCAAAGGGATATCAACGAGTTTTTAGGAGCTGTTGCTGAACATATTCGTTTCTGGTCGCTTTTCAGGACAATCTCGAACGAACGGAGTTGCGGTTCTCGGATCGTTATAAGCGCTGCGGGTGTATTAGGCTCCTCCCCCTTCTCTCTTTCTCTTTTACTCTCAACTCTACCTTTTTTTCCCCGCTTCTCCAACTGCTGTCATCATGCCTGGTTACCAAACCTTCCCAGTCATTAATCAGCACTTTATTGTTGATAGAAAATACCAGTTCATGCGCGAAATGGGTCAAGGTGCCTATGGCGTAGTATGGTAACTATAAATTGAAAAAAAAGGAAACTTTTTCCCGTTTTCAAAAATGGTCCTACGGCATCTAAAACGTAGAATCCGTTTTTCCTTGTTAGTGCTGCCAAGGACACCGAATCAGGCGAACAAGTTGCCATCAAAAAGGTTAGATTCTTAGTTTGGAGTTTGTATGGAAACGTAACCAGTCATTTAAAAACGAGAGAAAAAAGTGTTGCTAACAACAACTAAATTCAAAAACCGTTTGCATCTTGCTACACAATATAGGTGTGCCGGATATTCGAAAAGAACATTCTTGCCAAGAGAGCCTTGCGTGAGGTTAAGCTTTTGAAGCACTTTAACGGACACGAAAACGTAAGGGAATTTCTGCTACTGCTACTGTTGTTGTTGTTGTTGTTGTTGTTGTTGCTGGAATATAAGGAAAAGGAAGGACACATAAGAAACGAGGATAAAACTAGAGAGAAAGGGTGATACTAAAAAGACGGCTCTGTTGTGGTTGTTGTCTGTATGTTTTTTTTTATTTTAGATCACTTCTGTGATCGATATGGATATTGTCAACTTGCAAGATTTCAACGAACTGTACGTGTCTCTGGAATACGCAACGCAAAAAGAAAACGGTTCGAAAAGGGAGGGGAATTAACGTGAATATCACAACTTTGCTAGGTACTTGGTTCAGGAACTTATGGAGGCTGATCTTCATCAGATCATCCGTTCCGCCCAGCCCTTGACCGACGCCCATTTCCAGTACTTTGTTTACCAGATCTGTCGAGGTCTCAAGTACATCCACAGTGCCAATGTAAGGGATAACTCTTCTTCGTGTACACGGCTTAAGGGGGTGGGAGGATGGGATTACAAAAAGAAAACGTTTGTGGAAACTAACATCAGCATTGGGGAATAACAGGTGTTGCATCGAGACTTGAAGCCAGGTAAGTCTCGCTCCATGGGTGGCTCGCCTTCTTTCCCGGTGATGAGTGTCGGCTTAGTTCTCGTTCTGACTGTGTATATGTATATTAACTACTAGGCAACCTTCTGGTGAACGCCGATTGCGAATTGAAGGTACGGGTCCTCCCCTCTTTTTTAGCATTTTCAACACGCGACAAATTGTGTTAATAATGGAGCGAAATGTACTATGAAATATATATAGATCTGTGATTTTGGTTTGGCGCGTGGCTACTCGGAAAGCCCTGAGAGCAATGCAGCTGGGTTTATGACGGAATATGTGGCTACGCGATGGTACAGAGCACCGGAAATTATGCTCAGCTTTCAAAACTACACCAAAGCCAGTAAGTGCTACGAAAAGAAGGAAGCAAAACGACTCTGTGATTGCCTTTTGGGTGTCCTGTCCTTGCTAATAGCTGTGATTCTGTGTCTTAGTTGACATGTGGTCGGTTGGCTGTATCTTTGCCGAAATGCTTGGCGGAAAGCCGCTTTTCAAGGGTCGTGATTGTAAGTCAAAAGTTCTCTCATACGCGATTCCAGTTGTAGCCAGATCGGTGTACTTATTCTGGAACAACGGATGCAATCTATTACAGATGTCGACCAGTTGAATCAGATCCTGGGTATTCTGGGTACACCCGACGAAGAGACATTACGACGTGTGGGCAGTGAAAGGGTAAAGAAAAGAAAAACGGAGATTCAATATGACAGCTTTATAATGTATGATGCTAATAACATTGTGCGACTCTTGCGATTGTTGCACAGGCACAAGTCTACATTCGTAGCCTGCCACGAATGCCAAAAATCCCGTTCCAGAACCTCTATCCCCGAGGTAAGTAATAACAACCCATAACTAGAAAGCTCCAAAAATGAGTAACAATTTCTTTTTTTATTTCGTTATATTAGCAAACCCGTTAGCCATCGATCTGTTAAACAAGTTGCTCGAGTTTGATCCTGCGAAGAGAATCACTGTGGAGGAGGCATTGGCCCACCCGTACCTGGGCGCATATCACGATGAGGATGATGAGCCATCACATACCGAGACTTTTGACTTTTCGTTTGAAGTGGTCGATGCGATTGAAGACATGCGCAGTAAGTATTCCTTTATTCCTTTGTTCAGAGGGTGTGGTGTGTGTGTGTGTACTGTTATACAGAGGGGGGGGACATCCATTTTTGACCATTTCTTCATGTAGAAATGATTGCACAAGAAGTCATGTCGTTCAAAGCCAACAAGCAGGGATTGTTGCAGCCACAACCTAACCCAGGTGCCAACCTGCGGCGAAAGGAGAGGTAACCAACACCATTTTGCTCGTGGGCCACAAGCCTTTCCAATATTTGCTAACTTGTTATTATGCAGCTTATCTGCTCAGGATCGTGAGACGCTGGAACGAAGTAAGCAAGCTGCTGCACAAGCAAAGGCTGCAGCACAGGCTTCAAGCACGAGCACGAGCCAGGCACAGGAATCATCAAATGCAGGCCCAGGTGGCTCGGTTGCTGCATCGGCCGTGGCAAACCATGCCATGCATCATATGGAAGTGGACGAGTTGGAAAGAGAATTGAGTGGACGTGCTTAAGCCCGTCTATTATTTTTCTCTAGTGTCCTCTCTACAACCACCCTCGTCCCTTCGCCCTTCCCTTATTCTTCAACCTGTATGCGAGTAGAAGTACGCAACCTTTTTCTTATCCACCTTTCTTTCTTTCACTTTCTCCTCTTCTTCAAATCATCAATCAAACTAAAAAAAAACATTATAGCAGGTTTTTATACCCAAAAACAAAGGAAAAGAATTTACAAGTGATTGGCTCTTTCAAAAGGTGATGTTTTGCGTGTGCTGTGTGGAAGAAATGGACAGTGTGTTGTGTAGGGATATTGATGGATATTACAATCGCGTTTGAAGGGGGAAAAAGAAACGGAAAACATAGTAAGAATATAGTAATGATAATGATACAATACAAGAATGGATGCTAGTAGCTACGTGTTATATTAAGTTCACTTTTTTTTATTCACGGATGGTTGCCAATGCGGTTGCCAACACGGACCTAAGTAAGTCCACAGTTAGTAAACGCCAGTCATGTCTCTAGCTGATATAAACATGTTGACACATACCAAGGTTTCCAATGTCTTTTCAGAGTTCTCGAGCAGGTCTCGATCGAAAGTAAGGGTATCTTGCTCCCACAGAACAACAATGGTGCTTCCGCCAAATGCAAAATAACCCAGTTCGTCTGTGCGAGATAAATAATCGCCAGTCTTGGGAGTCAACACGATGGAACCCACCATCATGGCGCCGATCAGTACCACGGCTACTTTGCCAAACGCTTCTGTTTCTAGGGTCACGACAGCGCGCGCATTGTCACCATACACATCGAGTGTGGTACGAATAGCCATTGGATTCACGGTATAGTACTGTCCTGATATGTACTTGATATCGGTAATCTTGCCATCGACAGGCGAGTGGAATCTACAGAGGCGTGTAAGCAACCACGATCCCGTGCTTACTTGAAGCTTTCTTTCTTTTTACCTATGATAATCCTGGGGTGCCAATCGGAAGATCGCCAAGGCGCCTCCTTCAAAAGCCTCTGCTTCGACGGGGTCATCTAGCAGTTTTGCAACACTGAACTCGATGCCCTTGATCCATAGACGTGTGGCATCATCGATAGTGGCAAATGCCATCATTCGACAGTCTGCTGGGCTGACCGCGACGGATGGATCGTCAGGGCATTCGCAAGGACGCGCTTCCGGTTTCAGTTTGCGATAGAAAAATTCATTGAATGTCTTGAAACTATCGAGCGGGTCGAGCACTTCGCTCAGATCGAGATTGTGGAACTTGATAAAGGGTCCAATTTCTCGTGCTGAATGTGGGGAATCGTATCGGCGACCTTGCTTGAATGTCATGTTGGTCAAAACGCGTTGGGCTGAATTTTGTTATTGTTGTTGTTGTCATCAAATGACGTGAGAGAGTGCCAAGAGCAAACCATCAGTACAAAGTCTCTGTTTGTTTTGTTTCATGATAGAATGTACAGCAGCAGTAATGGGTCATGTTGCTTTACCTGTTTTGGATTGAATGCCGGTCTTCATGCCTTTGTAAATAAGGCGCATGCCTAAACGGACATAGACACTCATCCTCTCTTCAATCAATTGGCCGGTACGACGATCTTGTACAATAATATTGGCATTGTTCTATTAAAAACAACATTTTAGTATGGAAAGTGACCGAATCCGCAAAGAATGTGCCTCGGCATAAGCTTACCCTTCCCAGTTGGTATCGTCCGTAGCCCACTTTACTGACAAGTTTGACGAACCATCTGCGTTGTGCATGAGCCTCAGTGACGAAATCGCCCATCAGGAACCGATCCACCGTCGTCCAGTCGTTGGCAGCACACATGGCCACATGCGTCACAATATCCATCTGCGCCCGCTTCGACAAATTGGGCCGATGGCAAATCGGACATTCTGCTAAACGGATCACCTGTTCATACTCGTCCTTGCCGTTACTTGAAGACGACCTGGACATGTCGAACGCGAGATGCGATTGCTCATCATATTGGACCCCTTGGGCCTCGAGCAGCACCTCATCGCCATCCGTTTCTTCAGAGATACCAGAAGATGGCGTTTCAATCGGGTCGTCATAGTCGTCAAGCAGCTCGAGCTCCTCGATATCATCATCAACATCGTCATCCTCCACTATATCGGAATCAGACAACTCGCTGCTGCTATCGCTATTATCGAGTGCCGTCACAGTACTCTCGTGTGTGGGAGGCATTTCGGCAGACAGCATGAAATTTTCAAGGCTTTCCACCAGCTCGTCCAAGGTCATTTCGTCCGTTTCTGGATCCTTGTTGTGCTGCTCCCAGAACCCATTGACGGTGGCTTCGGAAATCGTCGAGCCCAAACTTTCGAGCATCGATAATACACCCAAACGACCAATCATGTAATCATCACTGTAGTTCTTGGCAAGTGCAACCCAAAACAGCTTGCGCATTTTGGTATAAGGCACGAACTTGACACGGAAGGTTAACGTTGGATGGCGGTCCTGCCAACGGTCCTTGTTGACCATTTCCAAGTCGACCGTGTGCATGTCCATGTTGGCATCAATGGCATCGGCTGGGGTATCGGTTGCTAAGGCGTCCTTGATGATCCTATTTGTCTCGTTGCTGCTGTTGCTATCGGTGTCTTCTCCTTCTTGCTTTTTGGATGCGTGGTGGAGGATATCTGCAATATCCAACTCTTTCCATGCGACATAGTCGTGGCCTGTAATCTTGTCCTTATCGTACAGGGCAAATTTAAGCTTGTACTTTGATTCATTTTCGCGCACATGGAAAAACAACTTTTCATTCCACACGGGATTCAGGTTATGTCGGATCGCACGTGTGCGGAATGTGGATGTGCCGTATGATACAATCACAAATGGATCCATATCGAACCCGGTGCGCGTCACTAGAACAAACCAGGAATATGAGTATGATTGCGGGATCCGGTTCGAAAAGACAAGAGAAAGCAGGAGAGAAACCTACTATTTCGTTCAGGAGGAAGGTCATTTGCATGGGAGATCTCAAAGAAAGCAACGCCAACAACGTCTGAATAGAACTTGGCAATGTAATCCTTTCTACGTTTGAAATTCCTCTTTACGCGGCCGGATTTCTTTTGTTGTTTGCTGCTGACGAGTGAATTGTCGCTCTTGGTCCGCTGTCTATTTCTGAAACGAGGGCGCGATGGCGGTGGTGCCGATAGATTAAGGTGCTCCATGTCGGAAGGTTGCAAGGATGCGCTATCGATCTCTTGCATGGGATGATATTGCTCGAGGTACGTGTCCCACATTTCCCGCAGCTCGTCGTCATTGCTACTACCACCACCGCCAGTGCTATGCGTCAGTCCAAACTTAATCTCTAGCTCACCCGCCTGCTCATCGGCAACATAGTTTTTCCGACGGCGTATGCGGAACTTTGAGCGTGATGGTTCTTGGATGGCATGCCACTTTGCCTATTTTTCAACCATGTGGGATGAGCCTCTTACTGCTGCCAAGCGTTAAACATGAAACAGTTTCACTTTTATTCTTACCTCATTAACAGCGTTATCCGTAAATAGTCTTTCGACAGGGAACCGGATTTGACCGAGGAACTCTGCCTTGAACCTGTCCTTTGTGCAGACGGTAATGACAACGCCGTGTCTCCACAAGAGCCGGCGTTTCCGGCGAGTATGCGGAAGCTTGATATCAAACGTACACTGCCAATCAGGGTCTTCAGATTTCTTTACGACGTGCGTCCGTTGTTTTTGACCTGCACAGCTGACGATCACGTAGGGATTCAAGTTGGTGCTATCCTATTTTATAATTTTTTCACACAGTAACAAAGAAGAAGAAGCACAAAGCTTAAATATCTTGCAAGTAATAAGTGCTGTATGTGTGGCCCTGCAGAAAGAGCTCGGCTAGTCCGAATAAAGAAACTACATATACCTCAATTTTAGGATGCAAATACCGAGCACGCAGGATAGACACTTGCAGCACAGGCTCGTTCGAGTCTGTAGAAGACGATGACGACGGTGTTGGCGCACGTCCATTGTCATCGGAAGCTTCATTGTCAATTGAAGACGTCCGTGAGTGTGGACGGCTTATGAGGGAGCGAATGCCACTCTTGGATCTATGAAAGAGCCGCATCCGATGACTTTTGCCGGTTGTCTCGCCATTGGATTCTGAAGCGGTAGTATTGACACCGGGATCGCTTGATACGCCTGATTCCATAACTGCTGCTGCTGCTGCTGCTTTTTCTTTTTAGGGGGGGGTTCGCCCTCTTTTTTTTTTCTGTTCTGGGTTGTTCGTCAAAGTCAAAAATGTGCAGAAGTCGAATACGACGTTACGCGACTACTTTGTCTTTTCTTATCGATCCCCGTATAGGAAAGAAAAAGGGTGGAGAGAGAGAGAGAGAAAGAGAAAGAAAGCGAAGGGAAAAAAGGAAAAGAAACAAAGTTAATAGTGGTGTGTGTGTTCTTGTCTGTGGTTACAAGATCGTAAAAGAGAATGCGGGTTGCCAAGGTGCGAGAATATATGGGATGTGTGGCTCTGTAAAGCTCAGCAACCCAAAACCACATGTGCGTGTTTGTGACTCCGCATGTTATGCTTCTGTGTGTGTGTGTGTGTGTGAGCGTGTGAGGGTGTCAACAGGTAAGCCGGAGCGAGGAGAGACAGAGGGGATGTGAACATGTCAGCTAATTCTTGGGGATGTTTATTATTCCTCGACCAAGTTTTTTTTAATAATCTCCGTTGTTTCTGTTGTTTGCAAGAGAATGAAAACGCGCGTGTTAGTTTCAACCAGGAGAGATGTGCGCTGCACCCATCATACAGCATCATCGATTGGGTGTCCCCAGAAACAAGAGAAGCTACGATAATCGGGGAACAGCCATGAGACGCCAAGAGCCTAGCTTATAGCTTAAATGGAACAGGACTTTTTTTGCTGCTTTACGTGTGTGCAACCGTCCTATGTAGAGGCACATTGTCCTACTACTGTACAATCAACAATTGTCTCCGATATATTACTCTATTCCTTAAAAACAGGGATGGAAAAGGAGACTTCTCATCAATCACCACCAGTTTTCATCATCGAATGTTGTTTTTGCTGGATTTGGCTAATATAATTATACAAGTTGGAATAATCCACCACCCACTCAATCTAGCTCATATTTGCCGCACTGACGCCGATCATCCACAACCTTCATTTTGAGCAAGAAGGGCTTATGCACAATCGTTACTCAGTGCCGTGGAAGAGTCCTGTTAAGGGATTTCCCGAGCACATACTGGTAATGATATGCGCTGCGAAAACCTTTTAACCAAATATTTGCTAGTGTTGATGCATGTCAATTTGCCCTCTGCATGTTGCATATGACATACTGATATACAGCACATATAATCTCAGTCAAAAAATTATTGTAACCAAACAATGGATGAAATCCTCTCTTACTGATAGATCGCAGAGCTTACAGTATAATCAAAGCGTCGCTATCATAAGACGCTTTTACTTTCATATGAGATTTTATTTCTATCATAACCACTTTACAAGAACGAAGGCTTCCAAAACCAACTTGAATTTCCGAGTTGGTGATTGCATTAACCGTGTTCTAAATGCCGTACTTACATAAACAAATGTATTAACTATTCTTGTCAATAGAAAGGTAGTAAAAAGATGGAGAGAGAAACGCTGCGTCATAGCCCCTTATTGTGGTTTTTGTTTTTGCCAGACATGTTGAAGCTATTGTACATATTAACAAACAATACTCTTTTAGGACATATTTCACCTATTTGATTCTCATTTGTGGACTTCGCGCTAGGGACGTGTACACCCCTCAAGTTTATCTGTCATCATCACTAGAAGCAGCAATCAGCAATTCTCTTTACTCGTTCATCCCGCCATAAAAGCAGCTGTTGCAGTTTCAAACGTCAATGATACACATTTATTACTTGACGAAAAAAGCGCTTAATGCCACGTCCCAAATGTTCAAGAAAGGGAGGGTATGGCCTCCCACTCGTTACGGAACGAGGGGCGTTTAAAGCCGAAGGGTTGATTCGCACAAAAGGGCAACGATGACAACGAAGGTGGTAAAGATCATGGCAAAGGATTTGATTGGGTGGCCTATTTATTAGAGACTTCAATAGGTTACGATGTTGACAACAAGTCGAGAAGTTGATCTGATAACACCCACAAGGCCATGTTCTGCTTTCGGTCATGCTGAAACGTGCCGCTGACGAGTACGCAAAGGCACTTCTTGCATGTATACGGCAAGCGGACACATTAACATTTAGACGATATGTATTTCTTGATCCATCGTCTAAACCGTTTTTTATGTTGATAGAGAGTTTTGAGGATCGACAGATTCGCTGTTGCCGAATCTACAGGTGTGGCGAGCACGGCCGTTGACAGCACTCGTTGCAATGTGTTGGCCAATGACCAGCGAAATATTCATTTCCTTGAGGCGGTCATGGATGCTGACAGGTTTGGGACGCTGCTGTTGTCAATATCAACATGCGACAGCAGGCGTAGATGTTAGAGGTGAAGCAGCCCCTCTATGAATTTACATATGCGAATAAAGGGAAGAGACGCATAAAATGCGTCAAGCTCAATTCTGGCGCTGCTGGTGTCCCACATACGTCTTTGCAGGAAACGTCTGCTAAAATTATTCCCTTGGTAAACTCATATGAGACCTCAAACCATCTCACCCATGCAGTTATCCCTATTGGCGTAATCGGCGTCATAAATACCACAAGTAACTCATTGTACTTTTGGCAGCTCAACAGCAATGGAAGGAAAAGAGCAAGCGATAAAAGAGGTAAAGACCAGAAGCTCCAACTAAAAATCCAGAACGAACAGACGTTGGAGGCTGCTGCCCTGTCGGGTCGTTGCGTCTCGAGAAAACGAGACAAAGGCGAAGTTGCTGCAGAAAGCGACGACGTCGTGAACGTTGACGGCTGCAGTAATGACATGTCGTTCGACGAGGAGGACTTCATCGAAGCCAAGATGAGTCGAAATGCAGCCAAAGAAGAAAGAGACCTAGAAGAACTTAGGAGCCAGCGTGCACGGTTCGTAAAGGCGGCCAACGAGTGGATGCACGTCTTTAACATCTTGAAGATGTTGTGAAGAAACAAGAGCAAATGTTCAAGTACTTGTGTAGCTTTTTCCCCTCTCCTCCCACACCCTCATCCCTATAAAACGTCTTGTATTTTTGTAGTATCATATCATAAATCAAATTATTGTTCTATTCAATGGTGGTGGTAGTAGTGTGGTGGTGCGGAAAGCAGTATTTGCATCAATACATTCTCTATTCAAAAATAGTATTTGGATCAATAGTTGGATTCATTCCCTAAATCTTATTTTTGAAAAATATATTCTATTTATTAATTGAAATATTCTTCTAATACAACCATTCTCACATTTTTTTTCATTTATATGTTTACATTTTTTATTTTTTTTATTACAAATGAATTCTATTACAATTATTGTTTTTACAATTTTCTTAAAACTTACAATATAAATCTTCTTTTGGCCATGTGCATATTTACATTTTTCTTGTTTATAGTACCGACAATATAATACATGCCTACTGGACTTAACAGAAGCTTTTGATTCTTCTGCTAGTCCAGAAAGGCAACGAGATTGACGGTACGTCCAAACTCCCATTCCACACCGATCCGGACCTTCGACATCTTTTTGTTGTGAACAGCTTCTGGACTTGTCTCATCACCTTATAATCATTTAACGCGTTTAGTATATAGTATATGACAATATAGTATTGCACAGTACTCACCATGTGGCAAGCTGAATGGTGCTACCAAGTTCTGATGACGGCGGTATGCCGGGTCACCGTAAAGAATGAACTTGGCGCCATCAGCAAAGTTGAGCCTTCTCTCCAGCTCTGGGAGAAGCTGGGACTCGGTCAGCAAGTACCCATCGTGATGAGCACCACAGATGGGGCCATAGAGACATGTTGTGATGCCATCAGGCGTTGTGACGGTCTGATGCTTCACAGCATGCTTGTGCTAGTATGCATTGTATACATCAGTCATCGTGTTGTTGGAGTAGTGTATGTCCAATAGCTGGAGAAGATAAATAGCGCATAAAAGAACCAAACACACAGCATACCTTGTGGCCATTGTACACCGGGTTCTGGTTTGTAGTGGGCCTACAAATAGCCCTCACAGTGCCGTCGATGAAGCCGACGCAATTACTCAACGGAGCGCCTATAAAGATACTCGCTCAGCACTTATTTATCCGTATGGTCTGGTAAGTCGTTTGTATATAGCAGTACGTACCTTTCTGATGGATCGCATCAGCAAAAAGCTGCAGTCGCTCACGAGTGAATTGCGTTTCAGTGAGCAACAGCAGCTTGTAATACTTGTTATACAAGTATTTCTGAAACCGGGTCACCACGGATCTCCTGTGGGCTTTCCAAAAAAGCTCTGCTTTTTTGTAAATGATGGCGCATGAAGAACGTGGCTACTTGGCGGTATCCTTGGAGGCCAAGTCCAGCTCCAGCAAAGTCCTTCAAGCAACTGTTGATGCATGTTTAAAAAAGGCAAGTATATTATTTAATTATGTGCACTGTTGTTGGGTTTTTCTTAACTGACATGTATATACGTACCGATGTAGCTTCTTACTGAGCTCACTACCTGTAACGACGTTGCCGTTGGCCACGAACAAAAAGTTCTGGTAGTTTTCAATGCCGGCCTGGACATCCTCACCAGCGCGGGTCTCCTTGAAGGTGAAACTGCAAACGATTCAATTTCAACAATTTGGGCAAATCAGCAAACCAGCATCGCAAATTCAACACATTGTGAAGCGCGCTTTGGCAAAAAAAAACAAGAATACAATACATACCGTTCAAAAGGGCGGACGAGGACAAGGTACATGAGCAAAATATCACTCATTGATGACACCATTGAACATGATGCTCAGTTCATTTGCTGGACGATGGACTCCATTGTCACCTCTAGTTCTTCTTCCTGGACTGGGGAGCGATATCCAAATCATGCTTGATAGTGTTTTGAAGGATCGAAAGAATTTGCTTAAGGGACATTCTGTAAATGAGGGTGGGGCGCTGTGCAAATTGCTTCTTAGCTTATGATCAAATAAACAATGCATATTGCTGTCTGAACAACCCAATACTAACCGCTTGTACTGGTAACCCACAGCTACTGTGATTGCCATTGGCGGTAAAAAAGAAGTAGATCTTTTCCCTACCTCTGTTGCCACGGACAACTGTCGTTTGCTTCCGTTTGAGATACATTGCCAAAAGTTCAGCAACGCTCAAGTCCTCCAAACGCGCTGGATACGCCAAACGACGCGGGCAAATCGCCAAAGCCTCGACGCTTGAGACACGGAAACGATGTCTCACATCATCTTCCCTGAAGACAAAAACTAAAGGTAACTCCAATTCACGAGTGATTTCCAGAATCTAAAGGCTTATTTATGAGTCAATGCAAATGCTACGAAGATCAAGTTCATTTACTTTACAAAGTTCAGTAAGTACATACTTGGGTTTGCGTGAAGCGAAAGATCAAATTACACTGGTCCTAAAGTGGTAGTTGGAAAGGCTGAAACGTACTTTCGGTTGTCGACTGTTTGTACGTCTCTGCAAAGGTTGCTCCCTGCACATCGAAAGCTGCGAGAGAAGAAGACTAGAAGGACATGATAAAAGTAAAAAGAAAGCAAAGGGAAAAAAATCGCTGGGGGTCATTTTTAGCTTTGGGGACGACATGTTTTTTCCAAGATCAGACAATTGTTCTGTATAAGGCAGTTCGACAGCATACCAAACTCTATAATGTCCCTTCAACGCGAGTGGTAAGTTGTCGTGCCAGTGCTGTTCAAGACGCGGGATCAAGAGCTGATTATGTTTCTTTTACGACTTGAGCTAATACAGGTGTTTTTAAGCCAAGGTTGCCAAGACCGTACAAAAGCAGAACAAGACGCGCCAGGAACATGATCGTACAGCAGCTAAAGTTCGACTTGGAGTTAAAAAGCGAGAAAAAATATTGGCTGTCATTGTCGATATAGCGATCAAAAGGCTGACGGAAGCTAAAGACTCAAAGGGCATGTGCGAGCATCAACCTCACAGCTCCCCGTTGAAACCGCAAGCCAAGAACTTTTATAATCATACTGCATTGCCATGTATGCATGCGGAATCATTCCCAAAAATTTAAGCTTTACTGCCAGCTGGGTCGAAACCTTCACCAAAATCTTGTCACTATATTCTATTGATCAGCACCCACAGGTCAATCATACTCACTCAGTTTAAGAGTTCACAACTACTTCTTACCGAAATGATTTATTAAAGCCACTACAAACTACCAGTATATTATAAGTGCACTCAGTATCAGAGAATGCATCATTGTATAATAAATACTTGATCACTGCTTATGCGATAATGTGAAAAGAAAGTAAGAAGGTAATTAGTGTTGACTTGAGTGCGGCATCAGCCAATTATTATCATAAGCATAAAGAATAAGAAGATGAAGGAGGAAGAGTAAAAGATAACTACGTATAGTAGACGAGGAGGTGTTATTTGGCGAGGCTGTCATTTGGATGAACCTGATAACATAGTTGTCCATGACACTCTTATCGAAAATTACAAATCCCCTTTTGATAAAGCTGTACTAACGCCAATGCTTCGATTAAAAAGCTGTAAGTCTGTCGAGCAATACAATTTGGCGTTTGATACTGATGATCGTCGCCAAAAAAGATACGCTACGGAGCTATAAAAGATTGTCAATAATTACAGCTGCATGGTCAGCAATTTCAACAGCAGTATGTGTACTCAGCACTCTCTTGAATGGCTCATACATGGTTCCTAGGCAAGGCAACATGTTTTCGTAAAAAGCCCATGCGTCGAAGATGCGATTTTTATTATTTATTTAGATTGAAATAAAAAATGGAAGTATATATTCTATGTCAATCTTGCTTGGATGCTGCCAAGAAGCCAAGGTTTAACCTGAGGGGCTGGACGGGATGAAGCTTGGTGTTGACTAACTGTCATTCGTCGCACCCTGAATTTGTCACGTGAAAAACTTGGTTACACCGCTGAGGTCGCAAATGCTGATTATATTCATTAGACAAACTACCATTACCTGAATGAAGTACTTCATGCACTTATCATAAACTCTTGAATAGATAACAGTTATTTACTTTATATGACACAGTAATAGACACGCTCCAGTAAGAACAGCATGCTCGAGCGGCGATGGGCTCTAAGTGGACTGGGGTTTTTTCTTCAACATTCATGACCATAAGATACAAAACGAGTCGTCAGGATAATATAACTCGTCCGACGGGCATAGTAATCTTAAGCACTGTCGGAAGAGGTTCGCAAAAAGAAGAGACTTTCCTAATACTTCTTCCTTGTCCGTCTGTCAATCATCACCTGTCTTCACGCTCCTTATCCATGTATCATATCCCCTAAATTTTGGTGACAGTTAACGCTATTGGCAGGCGCGTATTTTAAATATTGAGCCCCCCACCCCATTTTGATGGTTATTGTTGAAATGAGAAAGCATATTCAAATGAAAGAGGTTGCAATGAATAGTGTGGGGCAGTTTGTTTGCATTCGAGCAAAAATTGTGATGCAAACAAGAGTGCAAGTTTTAAAAAATTCGATGCGGAAACGGGAGAACATGCACGTCGTACAAGTGGAGCATTTGAAAGGGTGAACGCCGCAAAAAGGAAGAGAGAGAGAGAGACAGGTTGTCGTACCTTTATATTTTCCTTCATATTTTTATTAATTTAATTCTTTTTATTAGTCCCCCACTTTTTTTTCTCTTACCGCACAATCGAATGCAAAAAGTATGCCACCAAGTAATCTAGACGATGCCCTTCGAGACCTTGAAAAGCAAGTGATCGATTTCTCGCTGGTAAGACAACCGGCGCGGAAGAGAAGTGCGGGTGCACAACACAAACAAACACAACAATCCCAATTAGGAACCTGCCTGTTATTTAACTTTTCGTGTGGATTTATTTTTGTCAGACTGTCGACACAGACAACAGCCCTGTACCCACAACTGCAGCACCAGCAATACACAATAATAGCAACTATAATAGCCGTCCGGACAGTTCATCAAACAATCCAATGCATCGCCATGCCAGTCTTCGCAAAACGCCAACGTCTAGTTGCGTACCAAGTGATGACGACGATGACGATAATGTCTGCGTTGCCGAGTTACGCCACCGTGCGCAACAGCAAAAACAGTATCCTGCTCATAGCCGGTCAAACACCTTAAGAGGAACGAGATCACGGGATGCCAGCAACAATGACAACAGTTTAAACCTGAAGCGAAGTGTCAGCACCGGCGGAAACAGTCGGTTCAAGATAACTGAACCGGTGCCTCCTTTACCGTCCAATCTAGCTGTACCCCCCAAGGATCCCTCTGGCGATGACGATGATCAAGATCTCAAGGCAGCTATGCACTGTGCCTGGGCTGTACTAGAAGCCGGAGGCGAAGGTGCAGATGCATCCAATAACAAGTCTGTGGAAGCAACTGCTCAGGTAATAAACAATTATGCAGATTTAAAAGAAATATGGCTGATCTAATCGATCATATTTCACCTTAGCAAGCAATCGCTTCGGCAAACATGGACAAATCAGTCAAAAGTAGTGGTGGTGGTAGCTTTGGCACTGGCGGTGTGTCCATGAAAGTCATCACTATCCGTATTTATATCAATGACGGATCAGTGCACAAGACAGTGCAATTGACAAACATGCTGACTGCAGCAATGGTGCTCCAGTATCTGAGAAAGAAGGGTCTTGTGGATAAAAGCGAGGACTGGTCATTGTTCGAAGTTGCTTACAGTCATGACGTTGGTAAGTGTGTATCCATGGTTACAAGAAATTAGTTAACATGACAAGCTGATCTTACCATTTATGATTTAGAACGTCCCCTGCGCGACTGGGAAATTGTCATGGATGCAACGTCAACTTGGGAGCAAGATACAACGAATCTGCTGCTTGTCAAAAAATACAAATACCGTGACTCACTGATGGCTGATGTACGCATGTGATTTTTGTTGATTGCTTTCTATCATTTCGATAAGAAATACTGATTCTGTCTTGTATTACTAAATGGAATAGAGCGTACTTCAAAAGCGTTATCCCCCTAATTATGGATGGCTTTCGATCGAGTTAAAAAAGGGCAGATGGCAACGACGGTTCTTTTATATTATGGATAATGCGATACATCATGCCAAGGACAACAAAGGGACAGGTTCAACCCCACTATGCCACTTGTCAGCTTTCGACGTGTATACAATGCTGCATCATGTTCGTGGATCACCAACCGAATTTGTATTCGCTGTGCGTGCGCAAGACAAACCTCATATATTCGAGCGACCAGAAGATTACATGCACCTATTGGCAGCGGACGACTATGATTCTCTACGACAATGGGTGCTCAGCATTCGATGTGCGAAGGTAAATTAGTGGATGTATCGAATAATTTCTCATGTTTTTGAGAACTAGATATTGGAGAACTTGTTTGCTCACTATTACTTTTTCTTCATTTATAGAACGCTTTGAACTATCAAATGTATCCTCACCGTGTTATGAACCCGTTGGGCCCTATTGATGCGCCTGCTTCGACTGCGCCCCTAACTTCATCCGTGGAAAGTAGTAGAGGAACGGCAAATGGAGAAGAAACGGTTTTGGTAAACCGGAGCAACACGCTGCGCCGACACAAGTCAACAAAAGAATTTTCACGATCCAGTCCATCATCTGCAGGCAACGAAGAAATCAACAAAAGCGGCAGTGGCAATGGATTATCGCGGCACAGCAGTAGACGAGGTCGCGGAGGCAGGGATGGTGCTGATGGCCCGCTGATAAATCCCTACGACCGTGATCCCTTTTCCAAGGGCTCACTCCTAGCAAACAGCATTGCCAACAGTGAAAATGAACCCCTCGAGAACTCTACCGCCAGACAAATCGTAGCACTCCCATCAGAAGATTTATCGTCATCGTCACAACCTCAAACGCTCATCCAGATAGATGATAGAGTCAAGTTCTCCAAGGGATCTTTGCTTGAAAAGTCCACGCATGGTGCGACTGCCGTCAGCAGTAGTGGTGAATCCAAATTATCACGATCCAGAAGCACCCGTGATTCAAATCATCACCATCATCACAATACCGATGGTGGAGCAGCAGCAGCAGCCACGTCAGTACCCTCAGCATCAGCAGCCATAGGAGGAGGAGAAACGCGACGCCAAATGTCTGTTCGACGAAAGCCTACCACTTCTCGAAGTCGTCGACATGATGTTCCAATGCCTGCGTCTTCTGCAGTACCTGTGCCTCCAAATGGACCGTTGCTACGACCAGATGAGGATCCTGAACAAGCACATACCAGAAAGCTAATGGAGCGACAGATAAAGCCTTTAATTAACTTTAACGAACCTTCCACGTTTGATCCTCGAAAACGATAGGACTTAGCAACAACTAGCACACACACAGTTCATTTTATACCAGTTTTAGATGAAGTTTTTTGATAGATTTGGCTGCATTATCATATTTTCCAAGAATATTTATTCCCGTTCCCTCTCTCTTCCTCTCCTTTTTACCTTTCCTCTATTTCTTCTACAATGAAAAGGCATCGTCAAAAATAGTTTTATTTCGTCGTGTATAGTGATCAACGGAGGTTTTTCTTGGTAACGCGTGTCAGATAAGCATGTTCCTCTTTCATTTCTTTCTAGCAGGATTATCTTCATCGCTGTCAATTTGGAAGGATGATACAGTATAGCAATATGTATTACCAGTGTGGTGACCAAAGACGTGTCATACAGCATTTGTCTTGATGATGGTTACCGATGTGTCGAGCTTATATATGATAAAATATATAATTTATCAGATGGTAGCGATGATAGCTCAATCAAGAAGCAAAACAACAGGAAGAATCCAGACAGCAATGATAATACCAATGCAGTAATGGAATCACATATTCACCAGGTGCAAGTTCATTTGGAAGAAGAGGAAATACTGTAGGAAAAGGCGAGCAAAATGGCTCCTTTCGTAGATGGCTTGTTGAATTGAAGGCATCCATTTGCGCCCCTCAAACTTCAGCAATCCCATTAAACAGGTATCTATACATAAATCGAAGTATGCAAGCGAGATCTACTCATTATTATTGACCTTAGCACTGCCGATTCTTTGTTTCCCTCATATGTTTTCGTACCACACCGACATAAGTACCACTCACTAACATCAAACTACATTTATAGTACAGACGTCATCATCGATCTACTCTACAAAGGATACAAATTCGAGCAGACCAAAGAGTTTACAATGCGATCAACATGTTTAAGAACTATTATGATAGCACGGTCATTGCGCAAGCTTTATCGCCTTCTTGTCGCCTCTTGGAAGTGACGTTTGGTCCAAAAACAGGCGCATTTTTCAAAATGACAAAAAGATCCTGTTGTGATAAGCTACTTGCAGGAAAAGAGAGAGAGAGAGAGAGAGAGACGAGCAGCTGAAAACAGACTTTCCAATTTTAAGATCTAGCAGTTATACTAGCCTGTTGGCGTATGCTCTGGTGTTGCCTCTTATAAAATAACCCCTTTTCACAAGAAGGTCGCATCATATCTGCGGTAACAAGCAATGTAGGCGAGCACAGAAAGTGAAGAGGAGTGTCAAAGTGTGATAAAGCGCGTTGTGATCATGTTACTGTCGTCTGTCATTGTTCCCCGCTTTGTTTAGCACGGAGCTGTGGGTGGGCAAAAAAATAAGGAACATGTCGTGCGCGTGAGCAAAAAAATAAAATAAAATAAAAAGCGGTAAAATGTTTATGAGAAGAGTGCGAAAAGAAAAAGATTGTTTTATTTTGTTTATCATTTTGTTTATTTGTGTTTAATAAATAATAATAATAATCTGTTCGTTCCTCACCCTCCACTGACCCGCACTGGTACATTGCAGTCATCTCTTCATGGCGGACCACTGAGCCCATCCAATCATCAGAAAACTCTGAACAATCGCCAGCACTGGCACGGAACTGATCATAGCACAGACAGTGACCCCTGCGCATACAGCCCAACGCCTTTCCAAAACGAACTAAAGTGAAGAAAAAAAAAGAAGTAAAAGAAAAAGAAAGGATGCTCGCTTTATATAGACGTTTTTTGACTGTCACGCTCGGGACTTCAAAAATTCCACCAAGTTCCATGGATTTTCATTGGCTCTTGCTTAATAGTATGCCTTTCAGCATATGATATGGCTCAAAGGGACTATCACGAAAGGAAAAGAAAGGGGGTGTGCTTGGTGGTCATCCAAACAAATGTGCTGCGGCGGTAGTGGTACGTGTCTCTCACCATGGGCAGCTGTACCTCCGACGACGACGTCGCCGCTTGGTTGCGAGAGGTCCGTGCACGGCACCGTGTCAAGCGAAAACAAAGACACGAATGCGAATGAGCATGTAGATTCACGGAAGAAATGCTTTCATGTGAGCAGTAAATGACGGAAATAGGAGTGACTGACAAAGTAGACAATTTACCATCAGTGAGTATTGAGAACACTATCCACCCAGCAGCCAGTTTACAGTCCTTCAGCCAACAAGGCAAACAGCGTGTGTAGATAGCGTACTTCACAGACAAATCCACAGTACTTTAATATTGTCTTTTGACTGTGTGTGTGGCACGTAATGTTATGTGTGTGCGGAAAAAGATGCCCCCATCGCTGCACTTTATAATAAAGACCCGTTATCTTCTATGTTCAACCGTGCTCGTCAACTGTTGCTTAACCATTGTCGCTATCCGCCAACAGTTCTCTCCTCCATCCTCCATCCCAAGTATGTGCTGCTGCAGATACGTTGACCCGCTCATAATAAGTATCCGCTGTTGCCAGTAAAATCGATTCATCCTTCATTGTTTTTCATTGCTGCTGATAAAGTAAATCGGTTCGTTTGTTTTTGTGCGGTTCTACGTTCTTTTAAAGCAGCGTTCAAGATCGATTGAGACGATAAGAAGAATAACACTACAAACGACTTTTGCGTGTAATTCGTTGCTCCATTAATCACCTTGTTCACTTGCCATCTCTTTGCGCATTTCGAGTGCAAAGTCAATTGGCCAAATCGTTGTGTCACAATGCGCATAGTTTCCGTTTCAGGGGAAAACTGTTGGAACGTTCAAGATTTGACACACGCGTAACTTTGTCACTATCCAAAAAAGAAAAATCTGTGTTGCGCTCCTCACTGCTAGACTTTTGCATCCTGCTGATTTACGTCCTTTATGCTTGTCGTTAGTGTGAGTTAGTGCATACGCGTTCATAGCCTTCGTTTTGTTATAATAAAAAGAGAGATGAAGCGAATTCTCCCCTATTGTTGCCTACTATTTCCACAGCAAAATACACATTGTGTCTCTGATCGTCTCTTTGCAGACTATTTGTCGTTGCCGAATTAATGATGTTATAATAAAGCCCGAGAGAAAAATCCTGCTCTTTTGCAGTTGCTTTTTATATATGTTAAGAGCACCGTTTAGTGTGTATTACGTCCCATTCGGCCCTTCTGGTATAAATTACGATCCGCTTAATTTTACTATGTGTCTTGCCTATAGATGCCACAGAAAAGTGTGCTGGGGACGAGCAACTTCTTCATTACAAGACTTCTCCAACAGTAATTTCATTTACAACCGGTGCATTGACTGGTGGCAAGGTGGCATATCAACTAAAGTTGGCAGGGATAGTAATATGTGTTTGCTCTTGGACTACATGCGTCTTATGTAGGGCTTGCCGTAAAATGGACGCTCCAAGGCTACCATATTCTGGTAATTTTAAATCACCATATCTTGAGCCACTGATTCGGTCAGTATATGGAAATGTTAACCAAGCTCATGTCACCTTTACCAATAGGTCAAGAAGGACTTAGTCTCTGGATCACTTTCAAAGGCATTGCATACACCGTGGGCGACGACTGATCATGAGCGGCGAAATGGCTATCTGTCCCTCCAATAGGGTTCGTCGCTTAACAGAAATACTCATAATTCCTAGATTTCAATGGAAGTTTTCCCAACAGTGGATCATGATGTTTGGGGAATCGTTTGGTCATATAAATGTGTGGACAGTAGCATATCATCAAATAAAAAATTAAAGGAACAAGATGGGCGGTGGATTTGAGAAAATCACAACGTTATTTGCCCGACGTTGGTCAACATCCAAACTTGGGTTGAATCGTTTTTTTAAATGCGTGCTTCCCGTTTTTGCACCATCATCTCATCGATCAAAAAGGCCTCACAATTTCTTTTTGGTAAAAGGTCTAAGTCTCGCCCTGTACGTGGCTGGACACGCTGATGATTACGCCTTGCGGTATCAATCGACGCTCAAGCGAGGCGTGCTCTTTCCCCATTATGTTATCGAACAATTGATGAAACACCTTGTAGCCGAAGAAATTGCAGAGTAGATAGTCTGCAAGAGAGACATTACCGAAACTACAATAACGTTTATGTGCAGTACAGTAAAGTGTATAACAATTTAATAGAATCTGTATAAAACGACCAATCTGGACGCATCACCAAAACAAAGAGTCCCTCGATATGTGTACAAGCAATGATGTATGGCGTGAAGGTGGACTACGATGCCCTTGTGCAAACAAAGCCTGGGCGAAAAGGAAGCGAAAGTGGAACACTAACAAACATGAACAAAGAGATAGCAAGGGTAAGTGTTTTTCGGCATTGATTCCAGGCAAAAAATAGCTGTAATAGATAACGAACAACAACAGCGCAAAGCATGTGTTATTTCCAGTGCTTAGTATAAAAGACGCATTAATTTGGGCTGCAAGAGTCTTTCTATCAAGTGATATAAAAGAATCTAGAGATGAATAGTCTAATGTAAACGAACAGTAACGCAGCTGACATAGTTGTACATGCTGCATAAATAGCGTTCTGTTCGTACTAGATAGTACTTTTTTTCTTCCACGCGCATGGGATTCTTTTAAAAGAGATTTGGCAGGAGTAGCGCGCGCTTAACATAGGTGATTAATGGACATCTTCGGGGCTTGTAGAGAGCACATGGAGACACAAGCATTGAATCTATACCAGACAACAATAGTACTACCGTGCTTGCACAGAACAATCTATCACCCTCTTAGATTTGTGCGTAGCAATTACTATGAGGTAACTTCTTCTCTCTTTGCATTCACACCTCCACCTCTCTGCTATTATTCTGTGTATACTACTAGTTCTCAAATAAACCTACATCATCTAATACGGATAAACGTCTTTGGCTTCATTTTCGAAAACACACGAAGTTTACTGCTACATACACACAAAAAGTAAGAACTTGGGTGTCAAAATGATGTATGTAGATCTCTCTTGCCGATACACCCAATACAAGGAGATGTCACCAACGAAGACTATATGGCATTGTGGATGGTATGGACTATCTATGCTAAGTACACTGTATCCTATGATGATACAAGGACATGTTGTGATAGAAATCTTGATCATCTACTACAATGTATTTAAAAATGATAAATTAATGGTAAAAACATTTATTTAAAATAATATTTAAAGTGAATGACAGTGATATTTATAAAGAATTCAAATGCAGTGGAATTTATCAGGACAGAGTAAAAAACTATACAGGGGAGGAGTGAAATGAAAATTTTGAAATTCACAGCAGGGCGACGATGTTACTGTCTCAAAGATGACGGAATGAGAAAAGAGTTGGAAGAGAAGTGAGTGTGCGAGTAAGGTTAGTGAAAGGAATAGAAAGAGATGGCGGACAACAGTTCGGTATGTAAAATATTTGATGTGTGATATGTGGCCAGTATGTAATGTGTGTTTGCGCGTTAGAGAGAAAGACAGTGAGAGATACTACTATTGCTACTGTTATTGATCTATTGTTATGAGATGACCACTTCCACCACATCCTCGTCCTCAAGTTCCGTATCACCTATAGTATCGTCAAGCGATAGATCCTCGCCATCGAAAGACAATCGAACCCTGCCTACTGCATTGCTTTCCAGTCCCTTGAGTTCAGCGTATCGTTGCACAATGGTCCGTAATAAAGTTGTCTATGAGAAAAATTGGAGTATAAGTATCCACGACAAACAAATAATAATTTAAAATCCAAATCAAATTTTCACATTACCTGTTTAACGCGCATATTGGTATCCTCATTATTTTTACCCCGTATCTTGATATGCATGGCTGGGTCATCTTTAGCAACTTCGGTGGTCTGTTCCAGACTTTCGATGAAGTTTTCATCAAATGGCGTCTGTTGAAGCTTTCGTTTCAACTGTTCAGTTCTCTCTTGTTCATACTTCTCATAATCGTCTTTGAGATATGCCTCTATTTAATCACCAAGAAAGTACTAACATTAATACACATCTAGACGTAATAGCGATTTTTCTCCCAACTTCTCCAAACCACTACTTACTCATGAGATTTTTAGACTTGATACCGGGGATCATCTTAAGACTGGATGGAGTAGCACGTAGCATGACAGGAATACCATTGTATACTAATATGATCTCGCTCTGCTTCAGAAACTTTGTCTTGCAAAAGTACTGAAGCAGCTTCTCGAAAGGATCGCTCTATAAAGAACGAACAAAAGATTTATATCTTAGTCACCTATTATCCACTAACCCTTTTTGTTTATTACCTCCAGAAGAATCACTTTGATGGGCTGACATAATCTTTCAATTGCTTTGAGCATAGCTTCACCCGTGAGTTCCTTGAGGTTGACAAACTCGACCTTTATGCACACTTTTTCCGCTTTTAAACTTTCATCAGCAGCACTGCTAGAGCCAGCATCAGCAGAATCGGGTGTGGAAGAGGCAGCAGCAAGTTTCACCAGATCAGGATCAAGGTCGGCCATTTCTTCAAGTGTGGGTATAACGGGCGGTGGTGGTCGTGCGCGTGGCTTCTCTTGGCGACGGATTTGTTCCTGTAGTACTTGTATATGATCGAATCTAGAAACACACATGGTTACTTTGATACATGCGCATATGTTCTTTTGTCGTGAGGCTAGTAGTAACACTACTAAACTATGGGAAAACAAAAGACATAAGATTGCGACGCTATACCTTGGCATTGTTGGCGATAAAGATGAAAGGCTTTCGAATGATGCTGATAGATCGCCGCTTCCGTCGTCAGCACCATCATCGTCCGAGAGTTCACTAAATACGATGATGTTGTTTATTCAGTGATCCATTTAGTGGAAAAGAAAATCCAAAACGGGGATTACGGCTTTTTTTAGACATATCACACATACGCGCTTCCTCTCACTCGCACACACGAAAAATCCGTAACATCATTGTTTCCTTAATCTGGCCACACAGTATTATGTGATACGTGCAAATGTAAAGAAAAGCTGAAGCTAAACTTACATGCATGAACTTTGCACTCTGTTATCACAAGTATCAACTTCAAACGACATGTCGTCTGTTATCGGTTCTACGTTTTCATTATCCAGTCCAAGCGAATCGCCGTCGTTTCTGTCCTCATCGTCTTCTTCGTCGTCGCGAGACTGTTGTGAATGCAATCGCTTATTCAATTCACTGTAAAGCAACTTTTGTTTCTTTTTAGAGGAGGACTTATGATCATCAGAATCGCTGTCGTCACTGTCTGTTCGCGATCCGTCAACGCCCAATTTTGCACCTAGTTTAAAGAAAGAAATATATATGTGGGCCTTCTTCCTAATAAAAAAACTGTTTTCAATAGAAACATGACATTCTTACGGGTTTGAAGGAATTCTTCATATTGACTTTTGCGCTTTTCAATCTTTTCAGCTTTTTCAGTTTTTTCGATTTTTTCAGTCTTTTGTCCTGATTTCTTCTTTCCAGTGGTTTTTCGCTTGGCGGGACGTCGATGGGCATAAACGTTGCAAATATCAAAGTCTGCCATTCTCTCTTGTCAAAGTGTTGGAAGAAATAAAGAAAAGACAAGAGGATCTCCAAGCAACAAGTGGTTTAAAGCGCAGCTGGTGTTAAAATTTGGACATAAATCATCTTAATTTTTTTACTCTTTATTTTCTTCAGTTAAAATTACGATCGATCTCGAAAACAATGTCGTCTTCTATGCGCAATGCCGTTCACCGGCGTAATCACAGAGAACGTGGTCAACTGGCAGGCCGTGAAAGGCTTGGCTTGCTTGAAAAGAAGAAAGATTATTTGCTTCGTGCCAAAGATTTTCACAGCAAACAACGACGATTGAAGGCTTTACGAGAAAAGGCTTTGGCACGGAATCCCGATGAATTCTACTTTAAAATGATCAACTCTCAAACAAAGGCAAGTGGGTTTGACGTAAAAAGAAAAAAATGGATTGATTTGATTCGAGGAAGTGTGTGAATTGACACAGTCTATACCTCTCCCACTTTCCAATATAAATAGGGTGGCGTGCATATTCAAAAGCGAAACGAGGCTTTGCCACATGAAATGGTGCAGTTGATGAAGTCACAAGATAAGAATTATATTAAAATGCAACGCGATATAAGTAAAAAGGTACCTATTTGATCTGATAGGATCCATATGAGTATACCCATTTGGTTCAGGAGATAGTTACTGACTGTATTATTTTTATTGTACAATTACTAGAAAATGGAAAAGTTACGGGATTCTTTGCATTTCTTGGACGAACAGCTGGATGATGAAGATATGCTCAATGTATACGAAGAAGACGAAGAAGAAGAGGAGACACCTATGCCACAGAAAAACAACCATGTTGTCTTTGTAGACTCAGCTGAGCAGGGTATGTTGAAGGAAACAGGGATGAAGAGCGTATTAGTCTGTTTGGAATATGGATTGTTAAATCTGAGCTTATCACTTTTCTTTCTTTAGCCAAATCATTTGATCCTGCAAAGCATTTGGATACATTGCCGGAGCTCGTCAATCGCAAGTTTAACCGACCACGCGTGGAAACATTAAGAAACAACGAAATCATTGCTCCCGAGAATGCTGCATCACTTAAAGTAATGATAATAACTTAAAGTGGGGTGTGGAGGGGTGGAGTTATTAAAGAGAAAGTATCATTGACCAGCACTTTTACATATTATACTTAGGCATTAAGGAAAGAAAGAGAGGCCAAGTATAAAGAATTCACATCGCGTGCCAGCCGTGAAGCTGATCTGCAGCAGGTTGAACGCGAACTCGAGATCCAACGTGCAATGCAGGTAATTAAAGAACTAGCAATAGAAGAGGAGCATATCGCATGTCGTATCCAGGATAGATGCACTTACTGAGCCCTTTTATTATCATCAAATGCGACATCATGTAGGCTAAAGGTGACAAAAAGAAAGTCGGTGTGGATAAGAACGGTTTGGCAGTCTACAAATGGAAAGCACGACGTAGCAAGTAGATCCATAACCATGACCCCGTTCCTCCTTCCTTCATTTCTCCCACTCACCCATGCATTCCATCACCTCTTTTTTTTTGTTGTTTGTAAAAGTTTTCTCTTTTTTTCGTAATGGTGTTATACCTTTTGATATTATGAGCATATTTGTATAAAGGGAAAAAGTATTTACATTGTTTTTTCCAACTTTATATGTACACATGTATTTATACACCTTTTGCGAAACCGACTCGAAGTGTTTGATCAAAGGAACAATAAGCCAAGAGTCCCTTCTTGTCTCTGCTCCAATCGCTCGAAATTATTGGATGTTTGGATGCTGATAGCACTGAGGATGTTTTTTTTAAGTTATCGTAACTCCACAGACTGACCGTGCCATCACCAGCGGCTGCAGCGAAATAGTTTGGACTTTGTGGTAATTGTCGTGTAGACCATACAGTAGTGTTGGCATCTCCCTATTTATAATTTTGTTTTCAATGTGAGCAAAGCAGTTCCGGGTCTTCTTAAAACTATCGCTCTCTCCTAATGATATCACTGTTTTCTTAGAGAACATACAGGTAGTTTTGTTGCTCGTAATTCCTTGCTAAAATCGATGACTACGATACCGGTCAACGTGCTGAGTGTGAGCTGTGTTGGTCCCGAAAAATCAATAGCACAAATCTGTATAATTCAAAACAAGAGACGCTTAGCTTCAGTTGACAGCACATGCGATATTCTATTCCCACTTACACCAGATTTAACATTTGTTTTGTAGATATAGTGAGTGGTTGAAATGTCGAACAATTGGAAGTCACCGTTATCGAAACCGACTGCCAAAAGTCTCTCGTTTCCGTTTTCAAAATTTCCTACATGTATAGATAAAACGACTCAAGTTAGTCTATGAATCTCACTTTTATACCCGCCCTGTGCCTACTATACCAAATGCAACAGCCCAGGCATCGTTCATTTGTTCAGCCGGTTTAGGTTTTATTACTAGTACGGATTTTTCCAGGTCTCTGGTATCCCAAACTTTTACGCTACCTATAGTAAAATCCACACCAATCCCCTTTCACGGTCAATACACACTGTCCAATTATTTAGAATTCTGTTTTTTTTTGCACACACAGCATACCATCTCGACTAACAGTAGCCAATTCGCGTGCTCCTCCGGGTCGAGTAGCACCACCACATCCATCTATTGCATTTATAATCGTCTCGTGGGCTTTAGTGGTGGATAATGGCAAATCGAATCGGCTCGTGTCCCTTTTATCATACAGGTTATAGTATCGTTAGCCTTGCTTTGTCCATCTTTTTCTCTCCCTGCAGGAAAAAAAACATTCGCGCGATGAAACAGTACACACCATATTTGCAACTGTCCGTCGAAATCTCCTGTCGCCAGACGACGCGTTAATCCATCAGCTGCCCCCATTGTGCAGCAACGTACAGGGGTCGTTGTCTCGGTCTAATACATAATTTAGTTTGGTTTGTTTTCTCCTTGTAAAAAGGGAACAGTGATCATTATTCTGTTATAAGCGTTGGGAAAATCACATACTTCGCCTACTAAAGTGAGCATTTTGTTCTGTAGTTCATATACAGCAATGGAACCTGTACCGCGACCGGTAGCGCCGACAGCACAAATCCGTACTGAAGTGGGTATCCATTGAATGCTGTAAGGGGTAAATGTAAGATCGCGGCTGATTAATGGTGCAATCGTCGTCATATATAATAAAGTGTCTTGAGAACAAAAAAAAAATAGGAAGAGTGTTGGTCCCACTGTTCATAATACAAATTCCAGCTTTTTGCACCGCACTGTTCACTCCTCTAAGAATCTTCGAGATATCATAACTCCAATGTATTTTTAAGCTTAGTTGATACTGGTTGTCTATCTGATAGCAGCATATAGCGCAATAGATCAGTTGTATTATTTCGGTGTATATATCTGTTCACCTCCATTTAAAGAGTGTATGGTATGTAAGTGGTCGTTTTTTTCAGCTACTGTTGCTTATAATAATACATAACAGTAGTATATACCGCAGACACTTTACGAAAAGACGCTTGTTATGTAAAAAAAGGAGATGTATTGTAAGTATCAGGGGAGGGATGACGAACAGATTCATCGTCGTTTGAGAGTAGCACTGTTAAAATGAAGGGTGCCGTGCAGTTATTATTCAGGCTACTAGATGATGTACAATCTTTGACATCGTTATCGACAACGATGAGTATCAGCTGACATGCTGCGATAAGAAGACAAGACGTTGAAGAGAATATATATCTGGGAAAGTGAAAGAGAGAGAGATGGAGGGTCAGAGGAAGGGAAGATAAAATGCGGCAGGGTGTGCGGCAGTGTATATCCGGACAAACTAAAAAAAAAAGTCAACAAGAAAGAGCCGCGCGTCATTCATCAACCCTGCGATTGTATAGTAACTCGGCTACACCAGTTTAAAAAAGAGATAAAGAGCACTCTCTCAGTTCTGAATATCTTCTAGACATATCAGAGATTCTTCCAGTTGCTCCTTCATTCTTTTTTGACGTGTCAGATGATATAGCACTTTACTTTTGTATGTCTTTGTTATATTTCTATTGCACACGAAGACTCTCATTGAATAATACACATGGTGAGTCAGTGAAGAGCTACGTACACTCGGAGCACCGCCCATTATCAATATGTAGAAGAGCTTGTATGCAATACACTAATAGTAGTAGCAGGTCTAGTCAGATCTGCTGCATACACAAAAAAAAAGTTGAGATACAGGAACTGTTGCCCAGGTGAGGTTGCATCACATATTTACGGAGAAGACACCAATGGGGAGACAACTGCATATCAGTGGAGTGTGTCCTTTATAATAATGGATGAGCTTGATGTGCATAATTACACTCGTATCACATAGAGGTTCTGCTTCAAGAATGCTTCCAATATAGTACTTCTCGTATGCCGCGAAATGCACTCCTGCAAGAGTAAAAAACGTTGTGGCAAATATTTTAAAATTACTTTGGTATGTATGCACTATGCCGACGAAATATACCACATTAACGTGCAAGTATTACTACGTTGTCAAAATAATTACCATAACTGCGCTATAATACTACACATTCGTACATCAACATGCAATACCATAACGAAATAGCCAAGGAATGTGTTATTACATGGTGGTCTGTTTTTTTTTCTTAATTCCTGTCTTTTTAGATCTAATCCTGTGTATGATGTCTTCGTATGAGACGGTATGGCATAATGACTGAGGATCGCTTAATATGCAGCAGAAAGCCAAATATAAATGATGAGCCGGCAGCAAAATAAGTGGCATGTTGTTTAATAATCAATGCATGAAATTTTCCCCTTTAGAATGGCTCCATTCTTATATTTTTAAACTTTCTTTAAATTACGTATTTCGTTCATTATTTTGTTTATGTAGCTTTCATTTAACATGCTACAAATATATTGCGTATAATGACAATAATTTTAATGCTACTTTTTATTACATAACAAGTCAAAGTCGCGGTACATTATAGTTTACAATATGCTGTACCAAACCAACACCAGGTCTAACGACGATGATAGGCACAACCAACATATCATCGCCAGCCATTTGGCTGCGTTACGTGTATCTATTTTCGATTAGATGGCGCCAAGTCACGCACATAGTTTGCGTTGTGAATGTAGGTCTTCTAGTACATACACATCATGCACAGTGCGTCAAGGATTCAGGAAGAAAGCAGAAGGGGAGATAGAGCGGAGGGGGTTGATTTAGAAAAAACGAAATATCTGACTGTATAATGATTTAAAGTAAAGCCCCCCTTTCTTTCTCCTTCCCTGTGCTTCCTACGGAGTTTGGCTGGGGAGACTTATCTTCTTGCATCAGAAAAGAAGAGGGCGCAGCATTAAGGAAATATTGGAGAGAGACAAAAATGAAAAACCCTTGCTTCCAAAGGTTATCATCCTCACGAATGATTACTGTATATAAAACTGAAGCCATTTGGTTTCTCCCCTTTGTCGTATGAAAGGAAGCCCTTCATTTTGTTTTCTTTTGTTTCCTTCTTATCATTATCACTATTGTTAAGATCAACTCCTTCTGTAAATACACTTCCCATTTTGCATCAAGTGCGTGTAACCACCAGAAAAAAAAGAAATGAGACGCTATACTCTAGTAGTATTACTTGTTATTGTATTATCATGCTGGCTTGTAACCTTATCAGCACCAACATCGTCGTCGGTTGCTTCAGCATCTTCTGATAACAGCGACAAGAATCATCGACATCCGAAAAAGAAAAGCAAGCATAAAAAAAGTCATGAAAGCAACTTCCACCACGGCAAAATAAAAGAGAGTCACCGCACAATGCTCGACAAGATCAAAGGTGATGCACTTTCTGGCGTTGGCACGTACTATAACGCGGGACCTGGATCTTGTGGAGAAACCGATACCAATGACGAACTGGTGGTTGCCATAAATAAACCACAAATGCATAATGGTACGTGTTTCTGAATCAAATGAAATGAAATGTTTTTGTTTATATTTATGTGTTGTTGTGTGTGGTCTGCCGTTTTGGTAATTAATGAAAACAACTTGTCAAAATCAGGTCCTAATCCCAATGTCAATCCACATTGTAACAAGTACGTGTATGTAACAGGCCCCAATGGTGAGACCAAGGCGCGCATAGTCGATACATGCCCTTTATGTCCTGAAGGTAAAAATTTTAAACCATATTTAATCTGATAATTCGTTTACTGATGGGTGTATGCTTGTGTGTGTGTGTGTGGGTGGGTGGGTGGGTGTATGTTTATTTGATAAACACTAACACTGAATTTTTTCATGTGCAGGCTGTCTCGACTTATCGCCTACTGGTAAGTTAGAATGGAACAATTCGTTGGAAGCCAGCTAGCATGAGATTAATGTTTTTTTTTTCTATAAATAGTTTTTCAAATCGTTTGTGGCGAATTAAGTAAAGGGAAATGTCAGATCGACTGGAAGTTTATGCAGTAATTGTTATAATAGTGGGTTAGCGGAGAGAGAGAGCTATTACTACAGAGTTACTACTATAACGCTATATATACTACATATATACTGTATACAAACATTGTACTACATACATACAATACATAATATTAACACACTCCACTTCACCTTCTTCACATCGTCTTCATCATCACTCCCCCCTCCCCCTCCCCAATACTACCCCCTTCTTGTTCTTGATTCAGCCTACTATTCATTCACACCCCTCGCTCTCTCTGTGTCTTCGCATACCTTCATCATTAGCATCGTCTTGTTCTTCTTTTTCTCTACTTATCTACCTTTTTCCTTTTTTTTTCCTTCTGCCATTTACTGAACCTTTTTACATAACATACAGCATCATTATATACACAACTTTTACATACATCATTGTATAGCTACAATAAAGCAACACGTTATTGCCATTCTTTTCCACGATGGATATTCAAAAAACTTCAATTTTTGACCGGCTATTCGGTGCAGATAATACCTACCACAGCAGTAACAAACGACAGCACCGGTTATTACACATGGTATGGCGCAAGCACCGTCGAGAAAGGGTGGTGATGAATCCAGATATATTCTGGGACTCTGAAGATTCTGACGAGGACGATGATGACGAAGAAGACGAGGACGACGACGAGGAATATCATTATCACCGCCGTCGTCGACATCAACAGCCTTCACAAGACATCAAACGAATACAGTACAAAAGTTCCAACAGCAAAAAGGGTAGCAGCCCTATTCCAGCAGCAGCATCTGCATATGGGCAAGATCACGAGCATGCAAATCGAGTTTATGCAGCAACCTTGAACAAACTACAAAATCCACCGCACGATCTAAGGGTCAATGTCGCTCTTTGGTGTATATTAGGCAAATCATCTTCCGCTACAATTATTGCTGCTACTACTACGGCAAACAACAGCAAGCAACAACAACAACAACAACAGCAGCGTGATAAATTATTACTTCCGCCTCTCCTGGCGGACAATCTGACGAAAAAACGAAAGGTGTCATGCCGCTACTTTTTAATGCTTCTCGAGACGCCGGTGCACCAAATACGTCAGAACAGACACCCAGTTCACGAGGCTGTCAATCGACATCGAGGGCGCTTTCAGGACACAACCATCGTGACCACAGCTCAGCCTGTGACTTCTTCTTCTGCGGCATCACCAAACAATGGTGCTGAGTCCACAACAACCGTTGTGAAAAAGGCAAAAAGTTTTCCGTCTTACTGGAAGCGGCAGCGTAATGGTGGTGAACAACAACACTTGCGGTGTTCCACGGAAACAGTAGCAGAGGAATTAAAAGAACGTCGAAAGAAGAGGGCAATGTTGCATAAAGGGGCTACAACAGCAACCACCAGTGCTACTACTACTACTACTACTACTACAATTCCGCCTAATATTATTCCGCGGCCTACTTGCCCATCGTCGTCTTTGTCTTTGTCTTCGGTCCGTCCTCAGCAGGAAAAAAGGATGAAACGAACGGGAGCAGCAGCGGAGGAAGATGATCAAGATGATGTGCCACTAGGACTGCTCAAAAAATCATCTGTAGAGAACATTTAGCGAATACCTAATCGATAATAGTAAAATAATAGAAAGAAAAAAAATAAAAATATTCGTGGAGGGAATGAACGCCTAGAAAGGGGTGATATGATAGGTGCCCCGGGACATGTGACTTACTGGGTAACGCTACAGCACCGTATGTGTACTGCTACTTCCTAATTGATGATGTAAACATTCAAATGGAGATACAGGGAAATGACCACGTGCTGTCATGTACTCTACACTGTGGTAGGTAGCAGATTCACGGTATCTGTACCTCTGATCTGTCTCGTGTTTTAAAATGGACGATAGGGCTGCCCTGACGTGGCGTTTTGAAGGGAATTGCTTGTACTGTGAACGTTAGAGGGAGTGTTTGAAGGTGTGATGTGCGTCTATTTAGTGTGTAAGCTGGATGGGACCGTTGATGATGGGCTTCAAGTGAATTTATGCAAAATGGAAAGAAAAATCCTAAAATTTTTGTGCCATCGAGAGTTTTTCTCCTACTACTGCTATCTCAATTAATGCTAACCCACGTTCCGGAGTTTATACGAAAAGCACAAAAAAAGCTCCTTCCTTTAATCGTTCACTAGTTCCTTGTCTTGCTTCGTCTGTCCATCTTCTATTTCTATAATAAAGAAGACCCCTTTTTTGTTCGTTTGTTCGGTCAACTCTCCGTGTTGTCACGTTCAGAATGAGGATGATAACGATGATGGGACCGGTTCCAATCGATGCCACTCTCAGCAGCAGCAGTAGCAGCAGTAGCAGCAGTAGCAGCAGTAGCACCCAAACCTTTTTCATCACAAGAGTACCCCGCTCGGATGTTGTTTACTTCCATAAAGTTTTGGTCCAGTTCTCAAATAATCATCGTTCACTCTTGCAAATCAGCCCGCCCTAATCCGACTCCCTCGCTTCGTCTATATTTTTTGTTTCTTTCAGCTACTGCCTTTCTCTTTTCGTTCAACCAGATTATTAATACGACTTTTCTTCCTTTGTTTCTCTCCACCCGTACTTACATCTTCTATCTAAATCTATCCTTCTTTCTCGATATACAGAAGCGACGTGTGTGCAGACGAGCACAAGATTAATAAAATTAATATAATGCTTTCTCCAAAATCACCATCATCACTATCATCGTCATCAACAATCGAAGCCAAGCATCAACAGAAGAATGGTCTTCATCCTGACAAAAAACCTGAGCTATACAAGACAGAAATGTGTCGTAATTGGGCCGAGATGGGTCATTGCAGGTAATAATGAAGAGAATATCCACCTGAACAAAAAGAAATGTTTACTGAATATATATGGTGTTATCCGTAGATATGGTAAAAAATGTCGATTTGCTCATGGAGATCGAGAACGAAGAACTGTTCAGCGACATGCTCGATACAAGACGGAAATCTGCCGAACTTACCACATGACCGGGACATGCTTATACGGTGTTCGGTGCACATTTATACACGATGAAAGTGGCCGTCTAAATGATGATGACAGCAGTATGAGCAGTAATAGCAGCAGCACAAGCACCAGCAGCAGCACTTCAACAACGCCGAATATAACAACCGCAACCGCAGCAACGGTGTCAGCAACAAAAACAGCAATGGCAGATCACTACTACTGCTACCACCCTCTCCCCCGACTGAGTTCAACCGTCTCCACACCCGAGCTTTTGCTGAGCACCACTGTAGACAACAACAAGAAGGATAAGCGACTCGCGGCTTTTTCCTCCATTTGCTCATCGAGACAACAACAGCAGCATAGTCATGACGTTTTCAGATCATCTCGTCACGGTAACCATAGCAACAGCACTTGGTTTACCTGGCAACAACAGCAACAGCAGCAGCAGCCACAATATCATCATCATCATGGTTCTGTACAGAGCTTCTATACCTCACCCAATTTAGCTTGTTAGTAGGAAGAACTGATACCCCGCATCACTTATCTTCAATACTTCTCTCTCTCTCTCTCTCTCTTTCTCTCTTCATACCATTATCTATTATTCTTACTTAACTACGCAAACTGTTGTATATCAATCAAATGTAAAAATCGGAGAACTTGGTTTTCGTGGGTTCAACTGCCACAAGGAAAAAGATAACACCAAAAAAGAACCGAGAAAGGTTGATATCCGACGACCCGACTATGATGGATGCGTCAAGCGGGGTAGTAAAAAAAGGAAACTAAGCTTTCCTTTCACAACCACGATCGTAAACCATTGCTCGAATTTTTCGCCCATTTCATTCTTATACATAATGCATAAACCATCATCAACAAAGGCATCCATTTCAGGATCAGCAGATCCACAACATCTTGAGAAACAGCGAGAGGCAAATCAAGCGTAATTGTTTTTTAAATATGTTTATGCCATTGTGAAGAGAAGTGAATGACGTTGCTTTTTTTACGAAAAGAAAAGAGCACATACTACTCTTTATGAAACAAAAACAAATTAAACAAAACTATAACAACAACAGTTTTTTCCGGAAAGCGGTCACCGAACGAAATAGAAAATTGGAGGATTTGCAAAAGACACACACTGTATTAGAAGAAAACGTTTCTAAAGCATTTCAACAATCAAACGGGACCAAGAACGGATCATCCAGCGGCATTACAAAAGCAACGATGGTACGCTCCTCGCTCCTTTCCCACCAACTATAGCCCACTTTCTGAGGGTTCATATGTGAACTCCTTAGTTAGCAGCTTGTATTAATACGACCATTGTTTTAAATATGAGTAGGCTTATTCATTACTAGGTGAATTGATTGATGACTGTATATACGACGTACTATTCGAGGCACATCGAGACATTAAGCAAGCCAACAGTATTTGTCAAATATGTCAAACACGGTAAGTCAGAAGAAGAAATGTGGATAGATAGAACGCAAAAGAGAGGGTATTTATAATCAAGGTGGCAAAACTGATCTTGTTTCTTAACACCCCCTTATTCCCATCACCTCCTTTAATTCATTGTTAGCTGTCGACAATACGGTAATTTTGTTTCCGAAAAAAAAGAGCTTACATTACATCATTGTTCTTTTCTATCATTTATCCATTCATTATATTCTAATTCTAAAATCGAACTTTGCAGTATCGCGACCGGGATGTGATGTGTTCGGAAACACCTATGCCGCCAACAATCTGCCGGCGTATGAATGCGTCAATTGCCACAAAATGATTGCAGCTGTTCGATATGCCCCACATTTAGAAAAGTGCTTGGGTCTTGCCGGAAGACAGTCGAGCCGGGTAGCAAACCGACGGTGAGGACCCACAAAAAGAATTACACAAAGAACCGGCATATAGGACTCAAGAATGTGTCGTGTAATAATGACACCATGATATCATATAGACTTGGGTCATCCTCTCCATTTGCATCCTCAGCATCTGTGCCCCAGTCAATAGGAGTCTCAGATGAACCTATCGCATTTAGTGACCCAGAAACGACGACCCAATCAGATAGCAAAAAGAAGAAGAAACCGCTACCGGTATAATTAGAGCAACTATTTCGTGTATCGACGTCGGGCAGCAGTGTAAGAAGAATTCCTAATTTGGGTTTGATTGCATTTTTTTGTATAGTCTTCAGCTGCCAATGGTATATCTCGTATAAAAAAGCTCAAGAGTACGTCGTCGTCGGAAAAGCTATGAAAAAAACAGCAATGAGGTTTATACAGCACACATACATCACACAATCATATATCCATTTATATAAGCTCACGAATTTCCATTCTCTCTTTGTAAACAACTATTTTCGCTCTTCTGTGTTGTCAGTTAGTACATACTATTGTTAGAAATTTCGGCTGTAATTACACCGGACAAATGCGCGCATACATGCATCACGAGCACACAAATAATAAAGAGGTCTATAATCATCATCATCATTTACAATAATAGTATCATCGTCAACAAGGAAAGCACCACTTACACCGGGTTTTGACCAATTGTGGCGAACAAAACGGCAAAAAAGCATAAATGCAATGTCAATTTAACAACGACTCGAAACATGCCCAAGTCACTATCATAATACACATTATCATTAACATTCATTTGCTCCTACTCTTACGATGCGTGTCTGCTCTTTGTTTTTTTCGTCTCTAAACGTCGCCGGAATTGCTGCTATCCTACTCGCTACCCTGCCGAATTTCGCGGACTCATACTGTGTCTACAACAAAATGGAAGATGGCAGCGACATCGACGTTCGCCAGATTAGCGGCCAGGGTGCAAAATCCAATTATTTTGCGTACGTTATTACCATCGTTATCATTCAGCCTCTCTATTATCACAGTAGATACTAAGTATATAAACATTCCCCTCATCATGTATTAGCCGGTTTGAGCATAGACAAATTCGTCCTGGAGAGCACGAATGCTGTCCATACGATAGTTACGATTGTAGTGATAAACCAGATAAAAATTCTATTGTTTCTTTTTGGGTAAGTGCAGTTTTCGTTTTGTTAGTTCATATCTGGGCAAGTTGCGCTTAGTAGTATACCAACGTCCTGTAACACAAATATGCATTACACATCCTCTCTTTTGGCTCAAGATCTCCTATCATTAACACAATCTAATTAATTGCGGTTCTTTTCTATTAATATAGTCTCACCACAGTAATGAAAAGTTTTCGGATTATGGCGTCGAGATCAAATGCCCTGCTGGAGGATTCGTTATATTTCACGGTACTATGAAGGCTCCTAGATTCAGCGTCTTTTATGACAATGGCGCTCCTCTCCAAAACCACATCGGTTACCGCTACGTCAATTTGCGCAAGTCACGTAAAATGCAGACAAGTAGAGTCAAAAAAGGTCAAGAAGCTAAGAAAAAAGAGGCCATCGGTGATGACACTGTTGCCGACCGAAAAAAGCACGCCAAAGATTCCGGAACTGCTGCTTCTACTATTGATGCCGGTGACAAAAACAGCAACAACGACGTGGAGAATGCCACTATTACTGTTTCTAACAGAGAAAACAAATCCAAATCCAAGGATAACGGTGTTGACAAACAACAGAACAATGAGGAAACTTAGGATTATAAGAACTTTTGTCTCTTCCCGCTATAGTAATTATGATAGAAATAATTCCTTTGATAGAATTCATTATTACAGCAATGTAATACATATTATGATAATAGAACTTTTGATAATCCTTCTTCCTCTTCCTCCTCGAAAAGTGTACTCTTTGTCGGTGCTGCACGCTAAAACCACACATCAGGTACGCCATTGGTTGAAAATGGTGAATAGGAATTGTCAATTATGCACGAATACAAAGAGGGAGGGAAAAAACGAAAAGTGTACATCGCTTTATCAATCAACTTCTTTACACGTCGCTCGCATATCTATTCATGATTCCAATATGCTAGCGTACCAGTTTTTTCCTTAAACCTGAAGAATCCGTTTTTGATGGAAATGTGCATAGAAACAAAAACGTATAAAGGAAGGGAAAAAAATTGCATTGAATATATAACCTCATTCCTCTTTCCCTCATTTCCATACTACTACTACTGCTACTAATACTTTGTTATTACTCAGCACACACGTTTTACCACTATGCGTTTCTTATCTGTTACCACTTCCCCTTTGCTTATCACTGTCATAGCTCTACTGCTTACTTTTACACGTGTCACCTTTGGATATTGTGTCTATAACAAAATGGAAGACCGCTCTGCTCTTTACATCCGTCAAACTGGAGGTCAGGGAGGAGATCTCTTTTCGTAAGTATATCGCCATCTATTGTCACTGTCTTTTGATCTGTTATAATCGTGGAAACTTACCATAATGATTGGATAATATGTAAATGTATGATAGCCGTTTCAGAAGAGATCGACTTTATGCCAGCGAGGATGCATGCTGTGCCTATACTAATAAAGACTGCTCCAAGGAACCAAGGCGCGACTATGAAGTGAAGTTTTGGGTAAGCTTATTGTTATTGACCATCAAGTTGCCGTGAAAGTAATGTATAGGACGCTCATGGATTGTTCATTTTTTTAGGTCTCTCACATTAAAACAACTACGAACCGTGTAGATCCTACTGGCTATGAAATCACTTGTCCTGCTGGAGGCTTTATTATTTTCTCGGGAACATGGGAGGACCGCCGTTTTCAAGTCTTCGATGCCGATAGCCAGCCCGTCGATTTTTACCTCGAGCATGTCTATAGAAACTATGCAAAGCGTGAAAACGTGCTAGACGATCACGAAAATGAAAAGAACAACGCACACCATGATGACAACGACCAAGGAGAGCCCATGGTCTGAAAGGTTACGGATCCTAAGGAGACTGAAGTGGTCAAGAAGGATTTCTGAATAGATGAGGCGAAGGAAACAATAACGATGAAAAGAAAAGAAAGGGACCAATGATAAAGAAATGGTTTTTAATCGTTTGTATGCCATAGATAGGCCACACAACAGCAATAATATGTAGAGAAGGGTATAGAATATATACAAATCGTAATAATAGAAGCAATGATAATAGAAAACGATAATGATGAAGAATAGACTTTTTTCTTTAGAAGTTGTTATGATGATGATGATCATAATGGGTTTGGTTGAATTCATTATTGATGTCGAGTGTTCGAATGGGTGGTAACTGGATATCTTTATTGTCTTTTCCCTGATCGCCTATTTCTCGTACATTGCGCCATCGCTCCAGCCATAGTTCAGCGCGATCCACAGTATCAGAAAAGATGGACGAGATGGATTGTAACATTTCCACCGACTCGGTCCCGAAAGTTAGCACCTTGATTGCATTTTCGTCGTGGACAGGAGATAATCCTTCCTTCGGTGTCAGTAGTGGCGACGCTGCTGGTGATGACTGGATATCCTACGTGCACCATATGAATATGACAAACCATAATAATTAAAATTCGTGTATCTGCTTTTGTACGATAGTGAACATTTTTAATGACTTACCCAACGATTTGGCAAATCTAAAATGAAACCTCGCACAGCAACTTTGGAGTGCTGCGGGAGTGATGTGCTTGCATATCTGCTGATTACTTCGACCACCTTACGAACAGTTTCCACGATATCTTTTTTGACAGAAGAAAGGGGGCTACTGTTACTGGTTGTTGGCTGTTGTTGATGAGGTACTGGGGTATTGTTTGATGGTGCTGATGATGAAGCTGCTGCTAGTGACACAAGATAGTTTCGTACTAGTGTCATTTGTTGTTCGATATGTTGTATCGCGTACCGTAGCCAGCTCAGGCAGTACTTGAGACATTTCATGGATTCTTCACTGACGACCGCCGCAGTACTTCCTGCAGCCGAGCCTGCTTGGACAACAAGTTGCTGCCACGTACTTGTCGCGGCAGCTGTTGGTCGGTGATGATTGTGCATTATAGGAGAGCGAGAAGGCGGGTGCTGATATGGTGCTAATCGAGCCGGAGATGAGGAGGGTGAGCTCGTTGTGCGTGTGGATGTGCTGAGTAATCTCGTAGCAGTGGTAGCGTTGTTGTTGTTCATGGGTATGTGCTATTGTTGGATGTACCAAACAGCAAGAAAGAAAAGAAAGAGAATAAAAGGTAAAGAATCAAAAAGTTGAATCCAGCAGCCGATTGATCCGGCTCTTGAGCATTTTCACGTGAGCCCCAACTTGAACTTGGTTGTTGCGCCACCCGAAAGATTTTTTTTTTAAAACCGACAGTTGCTTACTCAGTCGTGAGATCATCATCAGCTTGTTTCTCATGCTACATATGAATTAAGTATATAAGGGAAGAAGGTTGGGTGTCTACATTTACATATAAACACACCAACGTTGCCGTTATTTGCTTCGTGACTAGCGCATGTTGCTACAGCTTCTCCTCTTGTTCTTTTTATTGGTTCTAATTAATTGGCGCGACGTACTCAAGATCTGAAAATTACGCCACTCAACAAGAATTGGATCGAGCCCTGTCAGTTTTTATACCTTTAAAGCGCAAAACACAGTATTGTGGCGATTATTACTACATATACGAAACGCCAAAGCATCTATTCCACCTATGACACTTAAGCATTACACGATTATCCGATACACATTACTAGAAGGTTGTGCCACTGCTGTGAATGTGAAGTGTATTAAGCTTTTTAGTAGTGTCAAGTTCGTTCCAGAAAGTATCTTGTACAACCCTCTATCTGCATGAGTATGCGTGTATACACCGATGTGGGTCGTGGGCCATAAGCCTCACGTTAGTATTAACGTTTGTCCTAATTTTGTAAACTCAACATTTTATGCTTACCTTCCATGTGATGTTCACCACGACGTCCGAGAAAGAGCAGCAACTCATCAAAACGTTGACTGAGGAAGAGGGAGAAAAGACGACCAATGATAAATAGATCCAATATCATAGAACCCAATTGATTAGATACTAATTTTATTTTGTTGACGTAAGCAGCTTTTCGATCTTGCTGCTCGGATCCATTTCCGAGTTTTTGAGTATCAATTATTGCCTTCAAAGCATCCTTGCTACTGCATCCGAAGTCGTCCATCGTAGTTCGGTGATCCTTATGCTCAACGGGTGGCTGTGTGCACGCGTCAACAGCGGGTTGAGCATGGCAGAATAGGAGCTGATACTGTATGGACATCATTATCGACAGTCTTAGCAAAAAATGATTATCCATCAATTCGTTTGTATCACAAGCAGCTACATTACAGTATTCTATTTCAGAATTTGATTGACTTTACAATAAATGGTATCAGCTATTTTGTCTTGCTTTTCTACACTTAAAAAATTACAGTACATACACGAAATAAGTAAACGCTTTTGAGAAAGAAGCGATAGTGAGAAAGAAATCACACTAATCTAATAATACTTTTGACCGCTGGTTTTTCTAGAGGGATTTCCAGGCGTTAATCAAACGTGCGATTTCTGGTTCCTTGCGAACAGCAACCCGTACAAACGTTGGGCATGAATAACCGGGCTTGCCACTTCGTACAGGCACACCAGCTTGACGAGCCAAATCAATAGCCTTGGACGCAACCTCCTCAGAGAGCATATCCACCCAGACCCAGCTCAGGAATGGCTTGCCGTGGTACACCCACTTGTCGTTTAAACCAGTGAGTTGGTCGATCAGATAAGCGCGCAAGCGTGTCGTGTTTTCCCAAGTTTCCTTCATGTAATCATCATCAAGAACGACGGCTTCAACAAACTTGAGGGCAGGGCCATTGACAGACCACGGGACTTGGATCTTGCGCAGAGCTTCACAGTGGCTAGCAGTAGGAGTGATCACGGATCCGACGCGCAGGCCAGTGCAGGACCAGATCTTGGTCCATGAATGGATAACGTGCACACCAATTTGATCATGCTCCCACATTTCCTTGACAAAAGCATGGGCCGAAGTAAGCGAATCAGAGCGGAAATCGCTCGAGTGCCATGGTTGCATGGATTCGTCTGTTTTGTCACATATCTTAGAAAGTGAGTCGTCCATCATTGGATAGTTGTTGATTCCCCAAGCTACTTCAAGTCTCCTTTTCTCCCGTCCAATAGATCATATCAAAAAATGCATATTCCTTACCAACAAGAACGGTACCGCCAGAAACAACATTGGCCTTGATAAATGCCTTCAAGCTTTCGACGTCAAAGTAGTCACCAGTGGGGTTGCATGGATTGACAACGCAAAGCAAGTCGACAGGCTCCTTGTATGTTGGATCCATGATTTCGAACTCGTTGTTCTCGGCACTCCGTTGGTATTCACGGTACTATATGGAACCCATGAACCCGGATCAGTCCTAACCCTTTTGCTTCGCTTTTCTCTGTCACTTTGTGCAGTAACTAACCTGAACGTTCCACGGACCTCCCTTCCACTTGGGCTTTGTGACACCGCGAGAAACACATGTCAACAAAGTCTTGCGTACAACCAAGTCGATTAATTCCGAAGCGCCGTTACCCAACAAAAGACGACCGTGATGCTCACTGTAGTTGGATGGCCAGAGGAATTGTGCAAGCGAGGTTTTGGCAGGCTCTTGGTTTGCAGCCGGGTAGTGATGCACTTCGCTGATCTGTTCTTAAAAGGGATTAGTGTTCCTGTGTATGTGTGTCAAGAGTGGAATGGTGTTTGTCTCTCTTTCTCTCTGCGTAAAGTTAATTTTGAAAAAAACTTACAGCTTCCCGGGCAGCGTCGAGAGCTTTGCGGGGAGTACCTAGATAGTTGGTCGTCACGCTGAAGTCTTCGACAAAGTTGTCAAGGAAACGGTGTTCTTGGCCACCATGGAATGCTTGAGTCTTTGTGTCCCAGACCTCGGTCTTTTTTGTCTCGTCGGCCAACATGATGGAATAAAAAGGAATGGGGTTAATGAGAAACCCACAACAGGCGGTCTTATTCTTCTTGTATTTGTATCCTCCTCGGATTCAATAGCAGCAAATGAGAGATTGAGAGGAGCTTGAATAAGCTGCTTGACTCGGTGGCGACGACAAACCTTATTGCTTTAGCAAACTAGCAAAGAAAATAACATCATGTGATACAAGAGAGAAAAAAAAAAGATCTTTGTATTGTTTCTAAATTGCAAACTTTCTATATGATTAAAGAGTCCCCTCCTCGCAGCACTTATGTATTTTATCTCTATAAACCCTTGTTGTAGTAAAGGCGACTAATAGGCTTTCCATTATCATCTTTCAAGTTCTGGAATTCCTTTTCCATGGAAGAAGTATCAAGGGACGAGATCTGTGGGAAGGTGGCGATGGCCAGAGGCAAAGAGGTGAACATACTCAATGCAATCAAACCTATCGTGTAAAGACATTTTATAGTGAGTACATGTACGCCCTTCTGCGCGGATATGTACTGATTTCTGTTGTATGGTACTCACCAACGTTGAGAGGAAGCAAGGCCTTGGGGTTAGTCTGGAAGAATGGCTTCTGGGCCAAGTGATCCATGATCAAGGGTGGGACAACCAATGTAGGGGCGTTTGTCAAGATACGCGACAAAGCAACCTATATGTTTTGCATTTTGTGTATCGGATGGTGTTAGTTAGTATCCACAAATATATTTTACAAACTCATGAATTCACTATCCCCTTCTTCGTTTTGTTACCTGAGAAACAGCGGCAAGACCTGCTTTCTTTGATTTGCCCACGCACTCATCGTTTTCATCGTATACATCGATACCTTGACTATGTTACCCACATTTGAGTAGTTGTCTGTCAGTTTGTCTCTCAAATTGCAAAATAAGATCATCCCAATAAGAGCACTTCATAAACAGAAATCCATCCAACTAACGTGATTTCTTTGCCGCGCATCAAAAACACATTGACAGTTCCTGCAGCTGCGACGGCGGTGAAAGGAACCAACTTCATGAGCATACGTTTGGTGGATGCCGCAATATTCAATCGTGGCACAGCTTGGTTCAAACCAACAGCGATTGCACAGGATGTTGTCACAGCAGATACATAGGCAACTAATATAGTAGCATTCCGTCGATCCAAATCAGAACTCCTTCCCCTCTTTCAGCAGCTTTGATGTAATTAGATTAATATTACCAGCTGTTTCGCTCCAGTTCATGGGCGTCGACTTGTTGGCATTGGCAGAGTTGAAAGCAACGTTGACACTCTGGTTAGCCCATTGCCAGAAGATGGTAGTCTTGATCTATATATTAATGACCAGGAAGGAACAATCGATTAGCCCATTTCTTCTTTCATTTGACCCTAAGGGTCATATATGCGCTTTTAAATAGAGATATAACGTCAGCTTACCGTAGGGTTGGGCGTAAGCATACCAAGAACGAGAACCATGTTCGTTGGGACAAAACAAGACATGCGGAAAGGAAGCAAAATTGGCTCGCCAGTATCGGGATGAAGGGTTGAATCAACCACTAGAGCATCACTTTTGAGTTAGACTCTTCAAAGATCTTCTTCTTCCGATAATGTATATCCTTTTTGAGAGATAAGAGACGACACAACACCTTTCTTTGCTTTCCACAACCGTTCGGGATCGACCTGCATGCTAGGGTTTTGCTTATACTGACCAAGCAAATCCTTAGCAACCTCAAGCTGTTGCTTGGAAACAAACAGTGTGCTATGAAATAATACACAAAGAGAAAAGAAAGGTCAGTGGCTTTATATAACATAATTGTATAAACCGAGAAACCTAATGTTGGTGTCAATGCTTTTGTAATTACCGAACGTCAGTGACATCGACGAAATGACGCACACGGCCCCAGTAAGTCGATTGGGGATATCTCGGCTTGCCTATAATTTAAGTATCGTTAAAACAATGAGTATCATTTGCTACCGAGATTCAAAATGCCCTGAGAGAAAAACCAAAACTAATTCTTACTCAAATCGATCGACATGCTATATACGCGCCTTTAGGATATATGTTCGTTCCTGGGAAAAAAGGAAAGCTTATCAGGTTACACATTCGGTGCTCAGATATTCAAAATCTTGGGAATCGCATGCATTGACAGTCATCGCATCAAAAAATCAGGTGGCTAAGTCAGCTCATTTCATGCGCGGGTGCTAAAGTGATGACAGACGGATATTTGACTTGGACCATCCTGGATATTAACAAGGCCAATTGCCCCTGCTTTCGATCAGCCTTTTGCACAATACATTTGTCCTGTTCAGTCCTTGCACACAATCTGAGCGATGTGCGTAGCTATAGTTCAGCCAGCTCAACTTACTTTACCGTCTTTATACTCATTTGGGATCGAGGCTTCTTCGTGATGTGGCTACACCAACAGCTAAAACTGTCTTGGCAACTAATTTTTTTAATATGCGGCCCATTGCTGCTGCATCAATTTACAAGCGTGGTGATTTACGTAAGAATTAGATGACTCTAATAGTACTGCTGCTTACTATATTTTCATTTTCATTATTATTATTGATATTATCATATATATCTATTACTACCATACTAAGCAGAAAGAGTAGAAAAGAACAAGATACAACGTCTGCGGGAGCAAGAAAACGACTGTTATTGTTGCTGGTGGGTAACATAATCAGCTCGGTACAGTCGATACTTTTCAATGAGCTCTGGTGACTCTTCGAGAACAGCAAACTTTCCCTGCATCATGTGGCTCGTAATATGGCAGTGTAATGCCCAAACACCCGGATTGTCCTATAAATCATGCTACCGTCAGTAACCATCCTCTCTCTCTTGTTCAACTCTAATCATATACACATACAGCATAAATTCGAATCTTGGACCAGCCACAGCCACCACTTTCTTCAGTATCTGTGGGATACACCATGGACACATCTCTGAACAATGGGGTTGGGTAGTTCCGCACATCAGCATGCGTCTCATGTACATACTCCCCAGGACCTGAAGCAATCATATAGTGCGAGTGACCATGTGTATGCCATGGATGGATAAGACAGTTCCGACCGGCCTTTGTGTTTTGCAATACAATATCCACAACCTCGCCCATTTTGATCGGGAACGTATGAAGATCGAGTGAAAATCCATCATTTTCCTTGTCAACCATGTCTGTATGTATATGTCTTTCCAAGACATCGGTGAGCACAGGTCGCTGTCGAGAAATAGGAGCACGGTCATTCATCAGGTATCGCGTTTCGTTGTTGGGCCGTTTAACAGACGTTGAGCGCAGTTTAATCACACGGTCCGCTTGAGCATTCAACAAGGTGGTGCCAGTTGAGTCATCCAAGGGAGCAATTTCAGGCCAGAACCAGTCCAAGATGTTTTCGTTCGGGAACACAGGGAGTCCATCAGCAAGTGTGTATGATGGATAATGCATGCTTTCGGCAAGCTCTTTTCCATTACGTCCAGGAAGGACGGGCTTGTACAAAGTTTCATCTTCCTGCTTGAGGTTATTCGTGTACCGCAAGTAAGCAAATCCGTTTTCGGTGTGACCTCCTGAAGGTCGATGGCGCCAGCGGTAGCTTGTGGCTATAGGGAATACGTTTTCGTCGCCGGCTTTCATATCGCCAGTGTGGATCAAAACCGAAAATCGCTGGCCAGGTCCGATCTCAAGCCAGTCGACTTCGTAGGGCTTGGTGAGCTCGCCATCGGCTTCAATTACGGTCATATTATGCTGCTCAATCGCTACACCCAACGTGCGGAATGTGTGTGCACCAATGATACGCAAACGGTACGTTTGGTTGGGCTCGACGTTAATAGCTGAGTAGCCAGGGCAAACGTTCTTTGTGCTCATCTCTAACGAGCTATTATGGTTATCTTGGTGCACAGTACGTCCGTTCAGCAAGATACTGTCAGCTCCCTTGTCATAGATAAAGTGCTTGCTCATGTAGTATTCTTCACGGTCAACAAAGGATTGATGCCACCATTCGCTTAGCTGCAAAGTTCGTTCACCGTAATATAGGTAAGGTCCCTCGACGAGCCCACAATCTGCATGATCTTCTGGTGGCATTGAACGTTCGTCGTCGTGTACAATCAAGGCTCCTTGCACCGTATCGTCTTGCATTCCTTGATGCGCGTGATAAAAGTAAGTGCCAATCTGGTCGATTACTCGAAATCGATGTGTGAACGACTGGCCTGGTGGAATAGCAGCTTGTGTGACATCTGGCACGCCATCCGACTCGACGGTGCCGTACTGCCGAATTCCGTGGAAATGGACTGTTGTGGAAACATTCAAGGCATAAGCAGAGTTGTGCACAACAACCTCTACATCGTCACCCTTGACAACGCGAAGCGTAGGTGCGGGGAATTGGCCGTTGACGCGAAGGGCTGGATATGGTGCCTGGTGACAGTCTGGATTTGCAAAGTCCGCTGTAATGTCAAGCTCAAAGCGCCGTACTGCTGCATTGGCCTGTTGTCCCAAAAGCAAAGCCAATGCCAGTATGGCTGATTGAAAGCCATGAAAGTGTATCATGGATGCTTTAGTGGATATACAATAAGAATTAGAAAGGAAAAGTGAAAGCGGATGAGGGAGTGAGACAAGCTCTGCTCGGTTATTTTAATATGGATTGAAATGTATACCGTACGCTGTTGTTTGTTCGTTCGCATCGAAACTCCTATTGATATCGTTCTTGGGCAATAGATGTCCATCAGACATATCACAAGGCGTGTACCATTATGTAAAAAATCTCAAAACCTTCCTTTTCCATGGGGTATGACCCTTGGTAGCACATCCTAACAATTAAAAGTTATGCTCTAGAAAGTTTGACTGCATAGCATACATGTGCATGCTTGCCCTGGACCGAGCGCATTTTGTTGCGAGCTTGGGCTGCGTCTCGTTTAAAATATGCATGAAGAATGATAACAATGATTTTTTAAGATGACGGTAACGGTTTATTATTATATTAACAAATTTACAAGACTAATTATAAACAAAGAAACTACCACAAATTCATTTTCTTGTCTCTAGCTTTGATGGACCTTTCATAATCCTGTGCTTCCTCCACCATTCGACGCGTTTGTGGCGCATCCACTCTCTTTTGAAGCCGTGTAAAGCTGGTTTCCTTCTTTTTGCGAACATCAGCCAAATTAGACTGCGGTTTCTTTCGCTTCCGCTTTCCTTTGCTAGGCTCAATCAAGGGCTGATCCACCTGTCGCATTACGTCCCTTTCAATATCCTGCCAAAGATCGTCGGTCGAGTCACTATGGCTTGCTGGCTGCTGTTGGATGGTTGCTGCTGTAGTACCAGTATTAGTTGTGGCAGCTGAAGATGATGTGGATGGTCTGTCTTGTGGCTTCACCGGTCTTCCAATCTCGTCTCGTGGAATAATCTTTCCATGGAACGGGCACGTTACAAGATCACGTCTAGGGCAAAGGTTTCCACTACGCAGGGGTGCTCTACAAGCCTAAACAAGGAAGTTAACGAAAAAAGCAGCTTCAAAACAACAAGTCATGTAATATGCGTGTTTGCTTGTCTTCTTGTTTTCTCGCTGACCTTTAGGTTTTGAGGTACTTGAGGTTTATAGTAAATAGTGCGTTTGCGTAACTGTTCCAGTAAATGCTCTGGCATCTCGTTGGAGCCCTCGCCGACTCCCATAAATCGATGGGATCGCTCTATGTACACCTTTGTTAGACGTATTGCTAAACCTGTTTGTACGTTTTTTCCCTTCTGTTTACCAATGCCACTGGTGTTAAATTGCACTTCGTTTTTGTCCCAATAAAACAGATCGTCACCCCACTACAGGGTTAACCAAAGTTTAGCAAGTATATACGACCGTCCAAAAGCTCTCTTTTATCTCTCAACCATATGTACCTCAACAACAGGTGCTTGTTTCAGAAGTTCTAGAGAAATAAATTATTTAGTCAGATTCACTTTGGGAAAAACGTTCTACCAGAGAGTAGCATTATTGACGCTATATTTCCTACCTTCTTGGTTCGGTTTCGTCGTTGCTTTTCCTTTTCCTTTACTTGACCTTTATTTTGGAGTTGGTTACAGAATATACCATCCATTCATGTCCACATTACCTGTCAATATTATCATTGTCTTCCAATGCTGCTTCTCGTTCTTGGCCAGATATGGTTGATGATTTCACTTCTGGGAATACGTGTGCCCTATTATAGGTGACATCTTCTTCCATCCCTGGTTCAAAAGCAAGTGGGAAAATCCGCTGAGCAGGTGGCAACCTAGGATTTTTCTCATTCTTTTTTGCCCTAGAAGAAGATGAAGGTAATTCCACTTCTTCAAAAAGTTCATCCAGGTACTCGTCCTCGTCTTCCGACTCTTCAGCGTTGTCATCTGCAGGTAGCCGTATACCGAGAAGCTCGGCTTTCCGTATAGTTTCAGTCATTTCTGCCTTGACATCCAGCAATTTCTTCAAAAGAGTCCTCCGCCCTTCGCTATTCTAAAAGTTATATAGATGTTACTCCAATGTATACGACAATACCTCCCTTTCCTTCATTCTATCGACTCAAAGTTTCTCTTCTTGTATGGTACCTGTAAATCCATACGCCCAAGACTATTGATCCATCCGTTCAGCTCTTTGGCATGTTTATCGCGAGCCACTTTATAGCTTTCACGCAGTTGTTCAAATATAACTTGATTTTCATTGGACTCGTGTACCTCGTCGGCCACAGGGTTCTCGGACATGACTATCTCCAATTTGTACCGATTAGATGCCAGACCATGCGATCTGATTTCCTGTTTAACAACATTGCATAGCGCTTTTTTTAGCAATTATATTTGAACCGACAGATACATCAGAGTTACAAGTGTCAAATTGTACATACCTCTTTATAGGTATTGTGATCTTGCGCCTCGACTTTCGAAGATTCTATATCTCCTTTCATCAAAGCATCAAAATCGATGCCTGAAGCATCGTCGTATTTAGGTATCAATATCTCAAAACAACCTTCCTACGTTTGGGCAAAGATTTGTATGATGTGAGTACATACTCTTATCTCAAACCAAGCTCAACATCATTAATATTATACCATTTGCTGTAGGTTCTCATAGATAATGGGAAGTTGCTCTTCAGATTCGCTCGCAATTTGCTCTAATCGTCGTTCATACACTGGCTGCATTCGGGCCTTTTTTTCAAAAGCAGATATGTTGTCAACATCTGGCATAACAATCACAAATTGCATGATATGCATAACATGACCCACTGGGGCATACCAGTCTATTGGCTCTGTCTTCATTTTGTGAATGGATCGAATTGAGGGATGGCTGATCCGCTGCTAGTACTCCGTTATGTTGAAGATAATCGTAAGCAATCGCAATGGGGCGATACTTGTTGGCAAATTTGTCGTGCCATGCTTTGATCAATGCCAATGAATATTGTTTCAATTTCGTAGCCACGCTGGCTGGTGGCGGTAGTTTCTTTTGTCGAACCCCAACAGTAAGTGCAATAAATTGTGGGAATTCGTCGGCAAGAAGTGTGCGAAAGCGGTGCGAGCGTTGAAATAGTTGTTCTGCCAGTTGCACGCACGAATATCGAATCTAAGTGTGTATCGACAGGTTAACATGTTGCTGTAGTAACTCTACTGCTACTACTGCTACTACAGCTGTATGTACAATAGCTAAATGCACAAATTTCATATTTGCTTACTTGAGCATGTTCTTTCTTTATTTGTGCAAACCAATGCTCAAAGGTAAAATCAACGTTGGCATCGGATCGTTTGCAAATGTTCTTGATCGACTAAATAGATCGTTCCCATTTTCGAAGCAGTGAGCAAAAAATTACCACAGCGAAGTTGAACCGAGTACCTTTAAATCGTCTTGGTCAAGATTCCATTCTCCTGTTTCCGTTATTTGCTTAATGAGTTTTGCAAGTTGAGTGCTTGTTAGAACATCCATAAAGCAAAACAGATAAGAAAATGAAGACAGGCGCAGCTGCTGCGGGAGCTGCTTTAAATTCAAGCGAGCTTAATTTCATCGTCAGCCTCCATTGGTCAATCCCGACCGGATGATTCTGCTTTCTCAAGGTACGTTGGTGTTTTTTAAGCTCTCGTTGAGCACAGTGTCTGTGGGAAGACATTCAATCAAGACGGCTCAAAGGGTATTGGGTCGCTAGAAGAAACCTTGTTGGAAATTACGGCGGTCAACATAAGTGACGCTATCTAATCAGTGGAGTGAGTCCTGTCATTTTCAAGGTTAAACACATCAACACAATGCACATCGTAGATGATATGGAAAAAAGAATATGTAAACGATGTCCTTGTTATTACTATTATCAACTTTTTTAAACGAGCTTCTTGGCTACAAAGAAGCTCTTGTAGTGACGCATCTGCCACACACAAATAGCACCTAATACTACAATTTGCATGATCGTCCACCAAACTACACGCGAGTTAGTCAGTTCGGATTGATCACGGTATTCGGCTTCCCGTTCCTGAAAGTAGCAGAAGCGTTGAATTAGCTCTTTGTCATTCCCTTCTTCTTCTTCTTTTCCCCCTATATCACCACTACTTACTCTTTGGAAAGCTTGCTCTCTGCGGATATCTTGAACGCGTTGATTCAATTCGTGAATACGCATTGCCATGGCTACATATACAATACCGTGAGTACCCATTTCAACCATTATTCTAATTGCTACCCATGATCATTGTCAACGTACCACCCAATGTTTCCTTGTGATCATGGTGGTCGCTAGAGGGATCATCAAAGTCCATATCAAATGTCATACGCTATATACCCAAAAAAAGCCATTATAAATGTGAGTTTTTTTCCATATTGTTAACATGTCAGAAGAAAAAAACAAAACTAAGGGGTTAAATTGTCTTACAGTCTTGGTTGAATCGAACCACGAGCTGCTCACGACCGACAAACAAATCGAGTGATCACCCGAATCAGCCGAAGTAAATGTGAAGCGATCCGAAGCTGCATTTTGTCTTTCCACTACAACGTGTTCTTGGGGAAGTTCCTACAGTAGTAAAGGAAACGCGTGAGCCGGTTCCTTATCTTTCGTTTCTACATCTTTTTCCCTTTCTTCCATTCCATCACAGGTGTTTCGGGTGTAGGTAGATAACTCACCTCAACAGTGATTTGGATGCGCACGTCGGGATTCACAATCCATTGGTTCTGAACAGCAGAAAACTGTTCGGCTTTGTATGTTCCTGGAGAAAAAAAAAGACATGAGGGCTAATTCATGAATTCCATTTTCGAAAAATAAAAACGTGATATATGTATGCGTCGCCCTTTACCAGTGACCATGGTTTCCTTTGGCAATTCTTCGAGAAAGCATTTCTTTTCTGTTCCTTCGAGGTAGAAATACAGAGCATCGGATACTTGTGCAAAGATGGCGAGAGAAACTAGTAGCAATGCGGTCAAAAGCCGCGTCGATGATGCACTGGTCATCGTGTGTGTGTGTGTGTTAGCAGAAAGTTGGAAGAGGGTCGCAAAAGGGCTCAAAGTTGGAAGTTCGGTTTGCAGGCAGCCTGTCATTGGCCAATCAATGCTCGTTATTCGATTCGCGCTTTTCCGCACCCTCTCTCATGTTGGTGTGTGTGGATTCAAACCGGTAATACGGGTTTGCTCACCAATAGCATAGCAACAGCTGGAGAGGCATCCGAGGGAGATCATCTGTGGTATGGGACAGGAAGCAATACTGCACTATGCATTTTTGCACCAAAGAATTCGTATCTTCATGACCTAGCTTCATTCCAAATATAAAAGCAAGCATAGATAAATTCCTGAACAAAGCCCTACCCGGATGATAATCTGAGACAGACGTATGCAAGCTCTTTAGCGTGTGTGTGTGTGTGTGTGTGTGTGTGTGTGTGTGCGAGATAAAGCTAGACAAATTCAGGACACCAATGTTGTGCTCTAGCAAAGTAAATGACGAAAAACTCGAGACAAACAATGCCTTTGACAACTCCGCTTGTCTATGGACGTCGCGCTGTGCCCAACAGTTAACTCGCCTTTGTCCACATTTTTTCATCAGGAGTCAGTAGAAGCGAATGTCGGATTTCGATCGTGAAAAGCACATTCGCTACTTTGTAGCCAATCTACGAATGCTGCCTTCAGCATACACGGAGACAGAGACAAACAGGTTCAGTCTAATATCTTACTACGCTGTGCATTCGCTCGGGAGAACACTCTTCATACTGACAGCTCTTTTTCCTTCTTTGTTTACTATTTCACTTAGAATGACACTCGCTTTTTTCTGTCTGGCGTCACTCGAGCTTCTTGGAGCTCTGGACACAGCCATATCAGCACAGGATAAACTCGACTGGATAGAATGGATTTACGCACAACAAATTCGATTAGATACCAAAGGTGAGTTGCTGTTGTCTGTGTGGATATTATGCGTGGCGTGCATATGCTGAATGGTGTGACAAATTGAGATGAAGAAAGCGTTACGACTTATATATAACATGAAAAGGCCTGAATAGAGAGCATTGTGGATTCCGGGGATCGCCGTGCACGGGACGTGCCTTTGAACCTCAAGCGGTAAAGTAGAAATAATGTGCGTGTGCGTGTAAACTCTGATAGAAAGGTTGGCAAGACAATGAAAAGACTTACTCGGATGATGTGGCTGCATGTAAGAATAGACAGAGACCGAGTATATACCCTATGATACATCGCATATTGCAAGTACCTATACCGCCTTGCTGAACTTGCTGATACTTGGAGACGACCTTTCGCGTGTGGATCGCGACGGTATTGTGGGGACCATCAAGCGCTTGCAACAAGAGGATGGCAGGTAAAGAGAATAAGAAGGGTTTTGAAATTATCTAAAAAGCGACGTTGACATCATACTTTCGTTTTGGACGCAACCGAATAAACAAAGTGTTGCTCCGACGAATAACAGTCTGGAAAAGGATGCACGATTCTTGTATTGTGCATGCGCTGTATCCTACATTCTGGATGACTGGCGTGGCATAGATGTAGATTTGTCTGTAGAATACGCTAAACGTCTCCAGGTAACTATTGCCACCATTTCGGGTGGAGGGTAAGGAAGAGAAAGAAGAGGCTGACGTATTTTACATGCACGCTAACGGAGATTCCTGCTTGATATAGACATATGAGCATACATTCAGTCAGTCGCCCAACACCGAAGCACATGGTAATAATGACCCTCGTAAATCATGGTTTAGCAATAAGCCAGAAGGAAAGAATGGATAGGAAGCAGTTATTGACTTGGTTATCCTAGGCGGATCGACCTTTTGCGGAGTGGGAGCATTGACGCTGATGGGAAAACAAACGGAAGGATTGATAAATAAGGAAAAGCTGATAAAATGGTGCTTAAACCAGCAGACTACCGGATTCGCAGGTCGACCCAACAAGGATGCTGACGCGTGCTATTGCTTCTGGATTGGTGCCGCATTGGAGGTAAAAAAACAAAACAAAAAAAAACCGCTCGCTCTCTCGCAACGCGAAGGCCGTCGAGCGATATTATTGACTCATTTTACCTCACAGATGGTTGGTGCGTACCAGCTTGTGAACCACAAGAACTGTCGCGATTTTCTTTTAGCGTGCCAGACTAAAGTTGGCGGGTTCGGAAAGACGCCTGGGACGTATCCTGGTACGTGTGCGCTGCTCTGAAAGAGAGAGAGAGAGAGAGAGAGAATAGAGAATAGAGAATAGAGAAATAACAGCTGTCTGGAAAACAATAGACCTGATGCACTCTTATATGAGTCTTGCTGCGCTGTCACTGATGGACTACGCAGGGATTGGCAAGCTGAAGGTCGCGGTCAATGCGCCAAAGCGGTCGTTTGAAAAAAGGAATATGGTGGCAGCGGCGAGAAAGGAGCAGCACATTTGAGAATCCACCAGAAAGCCACCAGCACACAGTATTGGTTTTGGGGGGACGGGGGGAGGGGCTGGGAGCGACGTGATAGGCTAGAACGGAAAGGTCTTTCTCCGCAATTCGATTTTATTCTTTTTATTATGCAGCTGAAAGCAATCATCATCGACGCTATATAAAACCCTTCACGTCTCACATTTCTGGTTTTCTTTTTCTTTTTTTTTTCAGTCCACAGCGCCTTTCTTTCTTTCTTTCTTTCTCTGCTTCTACTAAGCTACTGCTACTACTGCTACTACTACTACCACCAAAAGTACTTATATCACACAACACTTACAAACACTATGACCAAAGCCGTCGGTATTGATTTGGGCACAACCTACAGCTGCGTAGGCGTATGGCAGAACGACCGCGTTGAGATTATTGCCAACGACCAAGGTAACCGCACCACTCCCTCGTATGTCGCCTTCACTGACAGCGAGCGTCTCATTGGTGATGCCGCAAAGAACCAAGTTGCTGTAAGTATTTTGTACCCTCTGACGTGTATTGTATAATCATCGTCAATCACACGTACCCTCTGACGTGTATTGTATAATCATCGTCACTCACACGTCTTCTTCTTCTTCTTCTTCTGCTGCTGCTGCTGCTGGTGTAATAGATGAACCCACACAACACCGTGTTTGACGCCAAGCGTCTCATCGGTCGTCGTTTTGCTGACCAAGAAGTCCAATCTGACATGAAGCACTGGCCCTTCAAGATCATTGATAAGGGAGGCAAGCCCGTGATCGAAGTCGAACACAAGGGTGAAAAGAAGGAATTCACACCCGAGGAAATCTCGTCCATGGTCTTGATCAAAATGCGCGAGACCTCCGAAGGCTACTTGGGTAGCAAGGTTGAGAGTGCCGTCATCACAGTACCTGCTTACTTCAACGACTCGCAGCGCCAGGCTACCAAGGACTCTGGCTCCATCGCCGGCTTGAATGTGCTGCGTATCATCAACGAGCCCACCGCTGCTGCCATTGCCTACGGTCTTGACAAGCAAACCAAGGGTGAACACAACGTGCTCATCTTTGACTTGGGTGGTGGTACCTTTGATGTCTCCCTGCTTACCATCGAAGAAGGCATCTTTGAAGTCAAGGCCACGGCAGGCGATACACATTTGGGTGGCGAAGACTTTGACAACCGTTTGGTCAACCACTTCATCCAAGAATTCAAACGCAAGTTCAAGAAGGATATTTCCGGCAACGCACGTGCCGTCCGTCGTCTCCGCACTGCTTGTGAGCGCGCAAAGCGCACCCTCTCGTCCTCTGCCCAGACCTCGATTGAAATCGACTCTCTCTTTGAGGGCGTTGACTTTTACACGTCGCTCACGCGTGCCCGCTTTGAGGAATTGAACCAGGACTTGTTCCGTCAGACCATGGAGCCTGTCGAGAAGGTCCTGCGCGACTCAAAGATCGACAAGGGTTCTGTCCACGAAATTGTCTTGGTCGGAGGTTCCACCCGTATCCCCAAGATCCAAAAGATGGTTTCAGATTTCTTCAACGGCAAGGAGCCCTGCAAGTCCATCAACCCTGACGAAGCCGTTGCGTACGGTGCCGCAGTCCAGGCTGCCATTCTCACCGGCGATACCTCCGAAAAGACCGACTCCTTGCTTTTGCTCGATGTCTCACCGTTGTCTCTCGGTATCGAGACCGCTGGCGGTGTCATGACCGCCTTGATCAAGCGCAACACCACCGTCCCCACCAAGAAGTCAGAAATTTTCTCAACCTATGCCGACAACCAGCCTGGCGTGTTGATCCAAGTCTACGAGGGTGAACGTGCCCGTACCAAGGACAACAACTTGCTCGGCAAGTTCGAACTCACCGGCATCCCGCCTGCTCCTCGTGGTGTGCCCCAGATTGAGGTCACCTTTGATGTCGATGCCAACGGTATCTTGAACGTCTCGGCTGTCGACAAGACCACCGGCAAGTCTAACAAGATTACCATCACCAACGACAAGGGTCGTCTGTCCAAGGAAGACATTGAGCGCATGGTTGCCGATGCCGAAAAGTACAAGGCCGAAGATGAGGCTGCTGCTTCCCGTATCCAGGCCAAGAACGGCTTGGAATCCTACGCCTACAACTTGCGCAACACCCTCAGTGAAGAGAACGTCGCTAGCAAGCTCGAGGCGGACGACAAAGAGAAACTCGACAAGGCCATCACAGAAGCCATCGAGTGGCTCGACAACTCTCAAGAAGCTAGCAAGGAGGAATACGAGAGCAAACAAAAGGAATTGGAAGACACTGGTAAGTTAGCGCGCATCAAGACACATGTACTTTATATTATAGTCGTATAGCTTTCTTAACCTAACATCTTCAACACACACATAGCCAACCCAATCATGCAAAAGCTCTATGCCCAAGCTGGTGGTGCTGGTGGTATGCCTGGTGCCGGCGGCATGCCAGGTGGTGCTCCAGGCGGTGCTCCAGGCGGTGCTCCAGGTGGCGGTGGCGACAACGGCCCAACTGTCGAGGAAGTCGACTAAATCAATCCATACAGTCCTCACACCTACGCACTCATTGCCTTCCAAAACATATCTTTTACATCCTTTTGACATCATCTGAGTTTGTATAAACCCTTAGTATGAAAAATAAAAAAACCAAGACATGCTCGTTGTACATAAATAAAATGAAGTTGTCTTCCACTTGAAGAATAATTCTCGTCGCACACGGAAAAAAAGTCTACAGCCTCATCGATGCGATCGTGCATATTTGTAGCAACAGGTGACAGTAGACAGTGGCCACTCCAACTGTTGTTCAGGCTGACAGTCCTGCTGTAACGCGTCTTTTCCTTCAAAGAGAGGACTTTTCGCAAACAACTGCACGTTTTCAACGGCTGATAATGACAATGATTATCGACTGCCCATATTGATTAGCGGTGTATTGTGGAAGCTTGTGATGTGCAGCTGCATCACGTAATAGCAGGGACGTGATCACCCAATGAAAGCAATACGCGCAGTATTTAACGCATAACATTAAAGCACTCCTATCCTTTCATCCATGCTTTATTATCCATCTCCATGTCTGTTAAAGCAGCTCACTGATACTGAGTATATCGTCCCGTGCGGATCCGTGTATTTGACAATATTAAAAACCAAACTTCCTTGGCTTATGTACAATTATTGCACGACATGAAGGACTCTGTCACAGCAGAAAGGAGCTATCAGTTTTGCATGGGCTGGTCCCGTTGCCTTGCTAAGCAATAACAGCAACTGAAAGTCCTTGTCCCCCTATCTGTGTTGTCAAACTCATCCTTCTCAGTAGGTTGTATCATTAAAGTAATTCAAGTTGTTCGGTTGTTTCTACAGCACCGAGATTCTGTGCAACAACACATATGAAAAGGTTTTCTCGATGTGAGATTTCTATTAGTTGTTACAGGATGTCTATTCACCTGCACAAATACTTTGACGAAACGTTTGGTAGTCTTGGCGAGGTTGATAGCTCATTGTCTCTTTTCCCATATTTATGAGCAAGTGCTCACTTTTACCATTACACGGTCGCTGCAATTATTCCTATAGCAATGTCTCTGTCAGCTCAGACCGCGATTGTTTATACATATCGCTCAAATCTAGAAAACGAACTCACTAAAACTGACTCGGTACAGCATACATACCCATTTCAGTTTCCCCAGCATCAGCGATCCCGGGAATAGACACACTTTAATATAACTGTGTTCTTCTATTTACATATATGTTGAGGAAGCTGTGATATGCTAATCTTTGCTCGCGATTGGCACGGCAAAAATTGTCGGTACAGCGTTCAAAGTTTGGCATGAATCAGTCGCGACGTAACAAATAATAACTGCTGCCATCAGTTTTGGTATGAATTCGCTTAAATCTAATGTAGTATACATTGGTGTGTGAGAGGTTGAAAAGGAAAAGAGAAGAAAAGAGGGGTTGCTATGCAACTTTGAAAAAATGGTATATTACCAATTTTGGCAGCAAGAATATGTGTATACACCCATATGATACATCGTGGAAAGCACTACAGTCGCATGAGGATAATCATGCAAAATCAATTTGAGTCTTGGTGATCCAGAATCGGCGCGCAACAGACTGTGTTCCACATGAAACAACGCCGATATCCAAGTATCCTTTTTCATCGCTACCAAAGCAAAAGAGATGTTGCAACAGGGAAAATTAACTATTCTTGTGTGTTCGCGTAGGACTGTAAATTCCACGTTAAAACATATCTCATAATTAGCATTCTTATATTTTCTGTGTTTACGATGATATAGCAACTGTCAGATATAGGGACTCACATTGACGGGGAAGGGCTTTTAAACAAAATTTGCTGGTATCATAACAAAGTAAGAGTGGATAATGCGTTAGTGCAAGTACATGTATAGAATTTGATAGAATGTATTAGCAAATGGAAGATAAAAGGCGTACAGAATCATCCCCATACATATATATGATGAAGCAAACTGTCAGCATTTGCGTCTTACACCGATAAAGCAGCTTTGTAGATGTAGCGACCAAGTAATGCATTGCAAGTTCCGCATGATTTTTCTTCGCACGAAAAACCTGCATAGCAGTAAGAGATAAGTGATATGTATATGACATGGCAGGTGTGGGACATATATTCGACGTTGTCCCGTTTTATGGAATCCCATTCAGATATCATTTTTCTCGGTAGCCAATGCCAACCTTCAGTTTAATGATGCTCTCCAATATCAAATTATTATAGCCACAATAATATTCGCTCATTGGTGTGACACCGAGATCCTGCTTGCAAAAAAATAATGAGTATGCATGTTTGTTTTGAGTTCAAATTAAACAAACGTAAAAATTGTCATTATTACTACCTTTAAAAGTTGAGCGAATTTTCCTCTGGCGCAAGTCGGTTAAAGTAAGATTTCACGAAAGTATTTAACGCGTTGCATACCTCTCTATTCACGGAGTGACATTTAAGTAACCCAGGTTTATCATTGATTTAGTTCGGTAGGAAAGATAAGCTTTTTCAAACCAATACTGTATGTGATCATCTAATGGAGTTGACTCAAAATTTATATGAATATTACTTGTGTCTAGGTCTGATGGACGCGTTTTGTCATCTTTACATATGCTTACAGTTTATTCACTTTTTGTTTTTTCGATCAAAGCTGCGCCATACTCAATAAATGAATTGACGAGTATACTCGTGTTGGCACAACGAATTTAGAGGAGATTATGTGCAATGTTTAGTTTTATCCGTTGTCTCGCCGAGAGGCGATCGCGTAGATGCTGTTTGATCCATTTCACTTCAATCGCGATACGAGGAGTCCTTCGGTCAAGTCTTTTTTTCCCATTATAAACATGGCTAGATCAGTAACAGCTTGCTGTACGTTTAGGATTATAATAATTTGCCGTAATGCTTTTTGCTCATGTTGTTTTGGGCTCGGGATTCAAGTAAAAATTTGCCGTTGCAATCCTCTACATAATACCCTCACCAACAATTTCATTTCATTTCTGCTTTTTAAGCTCTGTTTCTCGTATCGCTGACTCGAACTGCACCGTAATGCTTTGTGTGCTAAAGTTCCATAAAGTTCGTTCTCGTGCATGCAGCGGAACAAGATTCATCCATAAAAATGCTTTTTGGCAGCCTTCTTATCGTGATGAGCGTGAAGGTATTCAGTTATATGCATTAGGTGATCCGTCCTGCTATGTTGTGCATTGGTATTTATATGTAATAGCAGGTTTAATACCTGATTGTGCATACATGCGCGCATACTTGCACCAGCACCAGCACGTACTATTACGTGCGACATACATTCACATTAGTGAGCAAAGTGATGAATGCAGAAATTCAAGTAAAAAGAGCAGCCTTGCATTTCAGTGTGGCGTAAACCATGTGGAATCAAAATGCAGTTGATTTCAACAAATATTCTTCGTCCACGCTGACGACCAGACATACTTATGTGTACTAGATCTGATCACCGCCGGGGCAGCCATATAGGTGTCCTTACCTACGTATACTCTCCTTGCTGTATTTGAACGAAATCCCTAAGAAATTACCTAGCAATAACATCTATATGCTGTTTACTGGACCAAGTGTAAGCATTGCCGTCACATCACAGGTTCTCAGAAATGATGACTGCCATGCATACACTTATTTATTCTTAGACATATTTCATCTGTCAGCAATTACATGGCACAAGTAGCTTCATAAAAAGGGTAGGTTTTAGTGCTATGAAATGAACGAATCATAAACATTTACAGTACGCTTCCTCAAGAAGGTGTATGACCATACATATTTTCAATATATTGTAGAACATTTATGATTGAGAGGTGATGAAACAGCTCCCTGTTTTCAACTTCACCACCATCTTCTTTTTACAGATGAAGTTTCTCACAGTTCCTGCAACAAACCTTGTTGCCTCCCGATATAAACACTGCTGCACAAAATACTTCTTAAAACTGCATGAGATATAGTTTGGAATGTTTTATGGATCGGCTACCAACTTGTTGTTGATGTTTTGGATTGATAAATGGTGCGGGCTTCGACAAATTGTTTCACAGTTTTCTCCCAATCTTTGATCTGATAAGCATTAATGCGACTACTATACATATTGCAATGGAACTTACCACGGTGGTAAGTTCCATAATCTTCTAAAAGTCGACCATAACTGTAAAATACTTGGCGAAAAAAGCTATATAGATTTAACTGCTATAGAAATCTAGGTAACTATAGAGCACGTAGCAGTTAGGGTGATCCGGAGATATGGTGATGGCAAAATTCAATCATCCTGTTAGTACAATTCTGTTAGATTAGATACATTGTGAGTTTGTGACACAAGACAACATAACAAGCAAACAATGTTGTCGCTCAGGGGGTGAGAGGAGGGTCCAGAGACACATTTCGTAGCATAACATACATTGCGCCCCAGACAAAGCATATTGTAACACAATACAATCAACAAAAAAAAGTAATTTAATGTGTTTCGAGTATTTGTTGACGCCTACTAGTCATACGCCAATGTAAACCTAACCATAGAAATGGATGAAGCGAATGAAGATCATCAAGAAGAGTGTTTTATATGTCTAGTATTTACATAAACGAAATAAAAGATAACGCCGGCCCTAAATCATCGTTGCTAAATGAATGATCTATGTTTTACGTGTGTACAAGAGGATAAAAAAAGAAGCTGTCGACTTTCAACATTAAATCGATCACATGTGACTGACAGACCGATACTTTTCTAGGCATCATGTATTTTTCCATCTTTGTCACATATAGAAAGTATCGCAGCAGCAGTAGTAGTGATTGATGATACACCTCGTGGGAGAAAAGCCCTCGTTTTTTAATATAGAGGTGTGATCTACGCCAACGATGGCGATCAGCACAAATTCGTTCTAGCACGTTCAAGGGCATAATTGAAGGAGTACAATAATAGTATAATGTTTTTAGTTACACGGTAATTCACTGAGTTCACGATGACGACGAGTAAGAAGTTCAGTGTGATAGTATGCCGATTCTGGCAATTACATTGTAACCTCAGCGGCGGGGCGGAAGATCCTCCGGATGGGCGTTCGTCGGCGTGAAAGTTCTATGGTACATTATACTTAGATCTTAAAATAGCTCATGTTTCATACTATGACATAAAAGATCTCTCTCTATCTCTCTATGTTCTCAATACCGTGCGTAAGCAGACAAAAGTTTGTTGTAATATGGTATTGAAAAAGAACGAGATTGTATTATATTAAATGATCGATTAAATAGCGTAATTACATAAATAAGATTTTTCGTCTTTTAGTCATTAGTAGCGGGGTGGATATATAGGAAAAGGATTATTCTAATAATTGATGAGAGGGTAGATGTAGAAGCCATATTAAAGATGCGTGTATTATTACGTGGTAGCGAGGGATGGATGGATAAATAATTAAGGTGGAGAGACAAAGGGAGGGAATATGCAATGCAAACAAAAAAAAAGTTTGAGGATCGTATGGAGAATTGGGCATAAATGATTGATCATCGATGTGGTTGTTGTGGCTGTTGGTGCTGTTGCTGTTGTGACGCACATCTGTCGCATGGCTCATCTATACCAAGGGCGCGACCACATTGCGGACAGTTCGTCCGGCAATCGGGACAGACCCATCCTTGTTTCAGCACTCGACCGCAGCCGCATGTCGGAGGGTCACAGCCATCGGTAGTGTCGTAGTCGTAGTCGTAGTCGTCATCGTCATCCTCGTCTATGCTCATCTCTAATTCGACATCGTCCGGTCGCTGCTGTCGCTCAGGATCGGCATTGTCATAGTAACCGTTGCTGTTGACATGACTGCTGTTGTTGCTGTTGCTAGGTTTCCGTCGACGATGCAATCCGAAAATCCGGGCCAAGTGATGTAAGAACACGCGTAAGATCTCTTTGAATGTCCGCATGACAAAAGTAGTGGAAAAAAAAACAAAAAACAAAACAGAAAGACTTTTTGGGACTGGAGAGGATTGACTTCGTCACTGTGCATCCCTTTTATAGCGAGTGTCATTGCTTCTTGAAACTGCGATCTCCGCAAAAAAAAAGAGAAGCACCAACGATGTTTTTTTTAGAGCGACGGACGGTGTAGCACAAATTAATAACGACTGGCCCACTTGGAGCGAAGGGAATATATTTCATTCACGATTGAAATTAGATGACGAATGTGATGATATCACAACCATGAGAGAACAAAAAGAACCCGGGATTTTGGAAACTGTGTTACTTTGTGCACTCTCACTCACATAAATTCAGCAACAGCAACAGCACATCCTCTAACATAATACGAAAACGTGAAACGGGCCTGGCCTTTCAGCCACGCGCCGCCACACCTCACCGATTGGTTCCTCTGAAAGAACCGACAGCGATCTCGCCACGTGGGAGCTTCTAGTTTCCGTGGGCGAAAACACGCCAGCAAGACCATCCACACAGAAGCGAGGGGCGCCATGTGATATTTACTCCACATCATCCTGCCATTTTTTAAATGTACCAAGTAAGTGAAGGCTATTAATGACGCGTGTTTATGTGTGCCGATGTAAAAACGCCATTTCGCCAAAGATCTTACTCTCCCTTGATACTCTTTCTTCAATCTTCCAGCCCGCCCCCTTGCCATGCTACCCACGAGGGAGGCGCGCGCTTTTGTTGTGGGTCGCTTTGCGGGAAAAAAAAAACAGAAAGAGAAGAGAGTTTCAGGACTCCCGCACTGTTATGTGAGATATGCGCGCGCGGCGTTTTGTGTCGTTATCTCGATGATTGTTGTCCTGCTATCGATACGAATTTGGGCGTTGTAGACAGGATACACAAACTGTCAGCTTTAGGGACACTCCTGTCAACCCTGTTTCGGTTGCGCTTCCGAGTGGCCATGCCCCTTCCGAAAGGTATAAAACGGGTCCTGCACCTTTTCGTTTTTGCAAAGGCATTCCTCCTTTTCTCTCTCTCTCTTCGATTATTCATTCTTCTTTCTCCCGGGCTCTGCATCCCATTTCTCGTGATACTACTGAAACCACTACTACAGACATAATCCAGTAATCATGCCACCAGACAGACCCGCCAAGCCCGCTCTCCCAAGACCATATCCCGCTCAGGTCAAGCGTCCAAGATGAAGGGCAACAAGCATCTGTCCTTTTCTTTCCAGGGCACAATTTTGCCTGTGTGTATCTTTCCACCTCTTTCTATCTCACCAACCAAGACCATTGTATATATCCGTATTCGAACAACGTAAAAGCTGCCATCATCCATCCGTTTACAGCAAAAAAAGTTTTGTGGTTTCCAAGCAAACGCGTTTTGCCGGTGTTATTTTTTTCGGGCGTCGTTAATGTAGAAATTCCTTTTGATAATCTTTGTCTTCCTGTTTTCTGTTTGTACTTGTCTTTTGTTTTTGTGCTTTTCCAAAATGAACAAAAAATCATTTTTCGCGCTCTTTTTCGATTTGCTGTGTTTTGTTCTTGTACAGCTCTACTGATGTATTTGATCTGCTGTTACGTGTGACAAGCCGTCAACTTTTAAAACGCCAAACTATACTCACTGATGGATTGACGTAGTAGCAGCCCGCATTTATATTATCGTCAGATATACATTCGAAGAGAGAAAAAAAGAAGGGACACAAGGTGCTGCTGTTTATTACTATTGGCTTGTCTATCTAAGCAACTGGCTTGCGAATCTATCTCTGGCCGATTGGTATGCTTGCATCAGCGTTTGTTCACTGAAAGGAATATCGACCATGTCAAGTCGTGGTTTGGATACTCGACTAACAATGGCGTTTGCGTCTGTCTCGAGAATGATCCTATTTATATCTTGGTGAGTAAAGTTCTTTCCTCCCCACCGCCTATCTCCCTGGGTGCTTGCGAAAACACAAACTTACCCTGCGTCCACCGTTTCATCCAGACAGAGCACCACTAGATCCAAATTATCCATCACCGATCGCTTTTCCACTTGGAATCTTGCAGTCACAACGTACACACAGATAGAGAGAGAAAAAAGTAAGAATTAGAAACATAGCATAAAGCATCTAGTTTGTAGCCATCAGTCTTTCGCAGGGACATTAAATAGTACCTCAACAATGTAGAAACAGCGTCATAGAATGCATTAAGCATGCTCAATAATATCAGCTCGTTCTCTTCGGTGGATCCAACCACGTAAAAGAATATATCAATGTTTGAGCGATACAGCACAACTTGATTATCGTACAAAATAACTTCGCCTGGTGTTCATCTTGCATTATTAGAGCTTTGTTTTTCATACCCATTCACATCTCGTTTCTGCTCGTAATCACCACTTATATGTACTGTGAGAGAAAAAAAACGAACCTTGTGCACGCTTGGTTTTGTCGAACAATCCCTTTTCAAATGCCTTTTGTTCTTTCAGATTCGGGTAATCTTGTCCATAGTATTTTCCGAGAACACGATTTCCTTCGGCATCAAGCAGTACGACTGCCTTGATGGAGTATAATGAGAGATTCACCATGGCTTCTTGAAGGAGGAGTTGAAACAGTGCGCGTAACTGGGACACTTGGTCGCACCTTGAATGAAATCGACAACAGCCAATTAAATCGCGTCAAATGCCAATACGGACACAATCCGCTTCATGTTCAGCAGTGTAATACTAGGGTTATGAGTGTATCGTCCTTGAACGTCGATCCAGTAACTTCGAAAGGAAAACGAGATACGCGAGTGAGAAGCATAATAAAGATATATGTATTGTTAAGCCTAAAGAGCTTCGTCCAGAGAGGACACTTTTGCGAGTTGGTGACCGTGGTGGCTCTCGATGGTTTCATTGTCATAAAATTTATCTAATTCAAGAAAAAACTCACATTGCCTACTTGAAATATTATAAAGCCCACCCACCTCTTTCTTTCACGACTGCAAGACATTAGAGCTCTCTTTATTAGCGTAAGATCACTTTGCACAACTGGCTGCTAGATTCAAAAAACCCTTCGATCATTCTTGCTCTTTTACCTTGACAACCATCCTAATCTCTGGGTTCAGCCCCAAGACCTAATCTGAGCGGGACTCGTACGCTGGCGGTATTTACCGAAGAAGATCGTACCAAATGGCTCAAGTAAGAGTCCCATAGAGGCTAAGCAAGGATTTAAATGGTCACAGCTATAAAGACGATAAAGGTCTTTGATAATTGTCAAGTAACAGCATAACTCCTAAACGGAGATGACAGAACTTGAAAAACAGGTACGTATATCCTAAAAATTCTGAGAAGCTCGAAAGGGTAGTGAGTAGCGTAATATCAAGGCTCGGCAACATCGCCTGATAATGTCGCAATAATATGCTATACTGACTACGTATATTGCTTCATGTGTATTGCACAGATTGAAACAGCTCTGAGGGCGTTTCTTCTTTCCGTAAACGTAACTTTCTGTTGGTTGGTACGATATTCGTTCCGGGGTTTTCTGCCCACTACTGTATCGCCACGAAGTCTTTTGTGACGAGAATATAAAGAAATCGACATTGCAAAAATTGTCAAGAATGGGTACTGAGGTTTTAAAGTCTTGCTTTATAAAGATGCATTATATAATTTACATAGTTGATGTGCACTCTAATATTTATCTAGTATACAGTATACTATGTGAAACTCACACTAGATATGAGGTGTAAGTAAACGAAACAGACTGTCACCGACAAGCAAAGCGGTTTTTTCGTTATTGGTCAGATACAACTTAATCGTTCGCTTCTTCAATTCAAGCACATATGTTTAGGAATACTCTGCTTTCTTTCTATCTTGACCTATTGTTGATAAGACGGAGATCAGTACGACAACAACCATGTGCATAATGCGTGCTTGCTTCCCCATATGCAGGTATCAGACTTAGAAGCTCAACCACTCCTTCCTTCATCCGCCATATTAGCTAGAGCAATAATATCGGAGCCACAACCGTGATGTTCCCGTGTGCTTCGTTTTTCCCCCCAGATTCGATCTCGCGGCGGCGGTTGTATACATTGCGCCTATTATATTTCGGCGAACACACCTTGTACAACATTGCTGAAATAGATACAGATCCAACCGACTGAACCAGTGAACTGTCGAAAATCTCACCATCCTTGATGATAAAATTTATTCGTCATGCTAATAAGTACCGGAAATTGCTTAAGCAACAGTAAATGTATAGTTCAACATATAGCCGTTGTACGATCAAGGCTGGTGTATTCGAGCTGCAATATCATCATATTGATAATAAAATCAGATCTGCTCGTCAGTGGTCATCATCGTCAGCGTCATACAACCCCATGTCATTGTGCTCTATCTTATAGCACACTAACTTGTAATGGTGTAGCATAGACTCATATATGTACAAGAGAAAGAGGTGTCTGTTATTACTATAATTACGTATTACCAGGGTAGGACAGAATATTAGCCTTAGGTACTATGGTAAATGGTTTTTTGAGCTAGCCAAAACGGTTTCCACAGCATATGGTCGATATTTTGCTTTTTTCCTATGGTGATACCAGCCCGCGTAATAAAAAAAAAGAAAGATGACATCCGATCAATGCCGAGTATTCAAGTGTGACAAGTCTCCTTTTCGGTGTATCTTCAATTGTTTTGATGACCGTTAATTACGTCTACTTCCACATGTTATTATGGCACATCTCATACGCTATTATTTGTGTTCTCCATTTCATTTGTTCCGAGAAAAGAACATAATATAGCAGGCTTGTAGAATTATTATAGTCAGCTTTTCATTAGAGGCCTTTTTTTACGCGGTACGAATCTCACGTTTCGTCCTTTTAAAGCTGGCCTTATTTTTAGAAATAATGAGTCTGAGCATCATGCTGAAATAATTGTAACCGGAGGAAATGGAACTCCCGTTACAGTAAATGACCATCTTCACTGTTTATAATGTTTGTATTTTAATATTTACCATTGTGTCAAAATTTTTATATTTTGGAGAGGGAGTTCTCGAGAAGCCTTGATGGGCTAAAAAAGAGAAAATAGTAAGTGCATACTTGTTGTTGTTTCTATGTTGTTGTTCTACATACAAATAGAACGTCCTTACTACGAAAGCGTATATCATAAACATCGAACCATTTGATGCTGTCGGCTTTGTTCCAAAGTTTATTTTAGGTAACACACGAAAAAGAATAGCGGTAGTAAATAACGTTTTCAATCAAGTGGCAACTCATTAAATGGAGCGAATAAGGCACAGGTACGCAAATAAATAACCGATTATACAAAATTAACCGCGGGTGGGTGGCAAAACATCCAAGCCGGTGGAGGCCGTTCGCCATAAGCGGTACATAATCACGCTTTAATCGTTTTTTTTTTACATTCTTATCCTACTCGCCTAATAGCCAATCAGAAAATATAACTTTCTTACGGTCTTTCATGCGAAATAGAGCAGCAGCGATCAATTGGTCTGAAATTCACTCAAAGAGACCTATAACTATATATTTTAACCAGATTGCTGTTGTAGGACTGACAGTGGATAATTCATGACCATAGTTGCTTGCATGTAAATTGGAAGATGATCCTATGCGGCTTACAGTAACCCACAACATAAGTCTCCCAGATATTAATAACACAATCCTAATAAAATTATACTCATAATAACTTCCATTTCTTTTGTATGTATTGACATTAACTATGAATATTTAAGAAACCGACAGGGCTTATGGCCAACACTTCTTTCACGCACACAGATATTGTTAGCAACTTTGAGGAGCAGCAAAGATAAAATATATGCATGTATATACTCTCTTACCAAAACAACAAGGCCAAGGAAGACGGCGGAAAATCATTGCATGTGCTGCTAGGAACTGGAGGCATGTGCACATGCAATAGCAAACAAGTGTACTATTAAAATAAAGACCATGGAAAGATCAAGGTTTAAGTGAGCAAAGAGCTGTTAGCAATTAGCGTGTAATAGGCATGAATTGAGGACCTTGTAGTGCTCAACGCAGCTGTGGCACACAGACATACGACAATGATCCACGCTAAAATAAGCATCCTGCAGGAAACATGAATCTTATGATATCCAGGTAGCGTGATCGTCGCCTTTGATAAAATATGCCAACGCTCCAAAGCAGCAGAAACCGTCCGATACCACATTTTCTACCCTTAGATAGCGCCTTATTCTAGTCAATTCGAGCGGTAGCGCTATGGATAATCGGCATCACACAGACATAATTGGATAACTATAATATTGGCTTACATCGCAATGGTAAAACTAATATTTGAAAAGGATCTCACTCTTTTGTGGCTTTCTAATTTTCGCTTTTTTACAGGATGGCCATGATAACGCTTGTTTTTGCCAAAATTGCTTTTATCTATTTGGGTTTTTGTTACTCCAGATTTAGCTACATAAGGCATACAGGTAAATATAAACCGGTCAATGAAGAGAGTGATAGAATTATAAGGAGAAAGTAAGTATGATACCTAGAGTAAGGTCATCGTTTGTCAGATGAACAACCGAGTGTATGCATCATACATAATTTGAGCGATTATAGCGTCGGCCCAGCAGATTTAATGCTTGTATCATAACGTAGACGGCAAACCATATAATACCCAGAGCACCTTTATACAGTAATCATATCAATGGTTTTGATAAAATATACACGGGGAGCTGTGGTTAGTTCACTTGCCTTTGTGTGCTTCTCTTTCTTCCACGACGTATTATATGTGAGTTCGGGCTAAGGTATGGGGGAAGTAAGCAATGAGGAGTGTAAGGAAAAACAAACCTTTAAGAGAAGACAAACAGAAAAAGTGAGTTGCATGAAAAGATTAGAGAGGTATTAGGTACGCAAACTTATCTTTTCGACCAATTTATCAATGACACGGTGATACTTGTAAGAGACAACCTCTGAGTGTGTCAATTAACGATGCTTCGTACAGCTTTTTCTTCGACAAACCCAATCTGTGAAGCCCACCATAAGATTACATGCTACAAAGTATAAAAAACAATAGAAAACATGGTGAATAAGGGCTAGTTGTGTTTCGTGCTGTTCATTGTATGACACTTTCTCATAAAGTTCGAAACAAAAACCAAACAGGAGGAGTGCAGACTTTACTTACTATAGCGACAATTGCTAACCATCTATGGATTACCCAAAAAAGCACGTCATGCGCAATAGTCCACAGTATCATCAGGGAGGCAGTTATGATCAATGCGACCGTGGTGGTCTTGACGATATATGCGAATCAACGTTTCTTCCTCTATACTATTTCAAGTAAAGGCGAGCCAATAAGCCAATTAAACCCATTTTTTTGGGTACTACAGTACTACTATGACGTCGGTGTAACAATTTTTTGTGCTGGTGCTTTCCAAAGCTACAGATTGAATGACAGTTCATTTTCTGATTTGATCCCCCCAAACCTTCTCTACTGTCCCCCGCGCCTGATGGAATCATATGAACTTGCCGTGGTACGTAGTTTATGCCACCAAAACAAAGCATCTTAGAGAAGAATGTAATCCCAAGGGGGGTGAGTGGAATTCTAAAGGAATACGTATCAAGAATGAGTAGAAACCACTCCCAAAAAAGTATACTCAGAAAAAGAAAAACGAGAGACTTGACTGTATCCCCAAACTCAAAAAGAAATATGCTTTAAAGGGATAGATCGACGACAACGGAATAGAAAGGTCGATCTACTAGAATTGATTCGTCATGTTTCATCCTTCCTTGTAGCTTAAAGCCAAACGAATTTCAAACGGAGAGTAATGGTGGTGGATCGCGAGGCTGTCCTGTACCTTCTTTTCCCTCGTCTTCAAATTGATCCAGCATTGTATCACACGAATATATCAATAGAGCCAAGAACAAAGACCCTTTGAAGTTCCAACCAACGTGACACACAGACACACGATCTCTTATCTTTCTTTTTCTGTTCCTTTCTCTTTACTTGTTCACTTCTACCCGAGAAAGAATACATACCAAGAGAAAGTGTGTCTTATTTTTTTGCGAATGGAGTTTGATGAAGTCAACCACTTTGTCAAGCATGGAAAGCCAACGACGCCATTGGACTCAGACGATCGCAGCATTGCCGCATTGGCAATCGGAACTCCCTATTATCCTGATTTCCCGTACCCACAAACATTCACCAGCATCAATAATAAGAAACGGCCCATTACAGCCAAATTCGTCGACACAGTCCGCCATCGATTAAAGAAATCGTCTAGCGTCACAGCATCTACAAACAGTAATGTTGAGGGAACAGATCTTTTCCAGCACCATAGCGGTAGTAGCAGCAGTATTGCGCGCCAACAACAAAGTCAACGTCGTCGTCCTCTGAAACGAGCAACAACATCTACTTCGAAAAAGGCGGCAACAACAACAACAACAACAACAACAACAACAACGAGGACCGATAGATCAACCGCGAGTGATAGTACTGGTACACGCACTATTGCAACGACGACAGCAACAACACCATTACTGGTCAAATCAAGTACTGATTCGCACCATCAAAATCATCGACCACGAGAAAGATCAGGTGGTCACCGGTTACTACTGTCTCGTTTGAAGAAACAGCAACAGCACCACCATCATCATCATCATCATACTAGTGGCGGTGTCGTAGAAGAAGGAGGCTACTATTCTGTAGACGATTCATTGTATCGCCGGACGAAACAGAGGTCTACATCTTCGAGACTGTGGAAACGACGACGGCGACCAAGACGATTATCTTCAGCTATTGAACCCCCTGATCCCATGTCCGCCACGGCGACGACGACGACAACGACAACCATTCCAGTAGTAGCAGCACTATCAACGCAAAAGTTGGCTGATCTGCAGATGATCAGTGATCAAATGCGAAGGTTTTGTGTGCCGTCTGACTGGGCAAGTGTTACGAGGCGGCCCTCGCTAACTGCTTTTCCCCTACCACCCATATTGGAAGGTTTGGATCGACAAAGGGGCTCTCCGCTGTAAGTTCCATCACTCAGTCACTGCCTTTTTTCTACTTTCAACATGTCTTTTTTTTTATGATGTGAGGTGACTCGGCATTAATCAATGGTGATTATTTTTAGAACACTGGCCAGTGTGTTGAATGACATGACAATGAGCATCTCTCGATACCAGTATCTGTGCGATCAAGAGCAGCAACGCATCGAGTCCAGTCGTCAGGAGATCGAGGAGCATGTTTTCAAGTTACAACAACTGGATCGTGACGTGGAACAACTCAACAGCAAGATCGTGTTGGCACGGTCCGAAGGCATGGAAGGACTGCAGCATATGCTCCAGGACACGCAACTCCGTTTGCCACTTGTCAAAGAGGCACGTTTGCGGCACAAAAGGACGGTGGCGGCAATTGAAGGCTACAACAAAAGCATGAATTATGCCGTGCGACTTGCGGATCTGCAGAGTAAAGTGTTTGCTGCACGACAGCGTCAGCTGACCTGGAATTGTGTCCAGCAGTGGATTCCGTCTATTGGTAAATATTTTCTTATTGTCTAGTTTATTTTCTATAGTGACTACCAAGTAGCTCGCTCTAACACGCGTGCTTTCTCTTGTTGTTGTTAGTTTTGCTTGCTGCATCGGCATTGCTGGGACTGTTGATATCGTATACGCACTAAGTTCCTGACTGTCCTCATCATACCGTCGTCAATAATCCATATTCACTACATACTTTATTGCTTCTATATACCCTCCATCATTCCAGAGCCAAAACGTTTGCCCTCTCCACTATTCCAATTCTTCTGTTGTTGTAACTTTACTATTACGATACTATGCTACTATGCTCCCCCTCGGAAAAATGTGTACATAATTACTTCATACTCTTCTAAAGACGGTTGGCCATTAATCTATTGTTTATTCCAGTGAGGAACGCAAAGCTCCCAAACCGGGCCACGTGTTGAAGGACTAAATGCTTTCTGCTCTTTCTTGGAATGTTTGTCTTGTCCGAGTGAGAGGCCGTGCTAACTCTCCCCTCACCCGTCCCCCCACCCCTTTCGCACAGATGCAACATGTCAGGAGAACAAAACAAAAGAGAGCGATTCATACAAGTTTGATTATTATACTGCACACAGCTCATTCACCCATACAAACACACATCAGGAGAAGTCTAAAAAGAAGGTTGCAGTGAGGTGTATACTAGCGATAAAAGATGAGTGTTTCTTCCTATAGCTGGCCCCCATAGGGAGAGAAGCTTCCTTTCTTCGTTCCAAGATCGAACAAGAGGAAAAGAAGAGTGAAAGGAGAGGGTGGGTGTTTGGGGCTGTTTGTGCACCCAGCCAACGGAGCCCATAACAAAACAAAACAAAAAAAAGCAAAGCAAGATAGAAAGCGCAAAGGCTGATACAGTTAAACACGCATAATGAGCGCAGTCGTCATCATCTTCAGCATCATCATTTATGCACAGAAAGCGTTGGGGCCCCACCTATTTCTGCATGCACCTGTTTTAGCTTGGCTCAGTGGATACGGAAAAAGGTAAAGGGCAGGCACTCCTTGCTGTGATTATAGAGTAGTAGTGCACCGGCTCTATGTGCTAATCCTTCTGTCCGCATGATAAAAAGTGCCTTGTATCGTGGCATCCTCTTTTGCTCCAGATTATGTGCAAGTGTGCCACCCCTCAAAGATTTCAGTCAGCACCAGTGTTAATCTTATTTTTACTCTGCCTGCGATCTGTTCCTTTCTAATCTCTCTCTTCTTTTCCTCTCTCTCTCTCTCTCTCTTTCCTCTTTCCTCTTTCTCAAAACGACGGTCATCAACAAGCACCTTTTCCCTTTCCCTTTTAAACTATAAGCTCTCTCGTTACAACAACATCTACTACTATTACAATAATGGTTCATTATGGGGGCAACAGTGGTAGAAAACGGTGTGACTCGACCGTGTCAGTTCAACCGCAATCATCATCGACACGCCGCCGCTCTCTGCGAAATGTGCCATCGTTTTCGGCCATGATCAAGTCCACCTCGCTCCGTTCCATGGATCCTGACCAGGTCAGCATTGCTTCAACTTCTACGACAAACAACAACAATGGCGTCACTAGCAGTAGCAACAAATTCGCCTCCTTCACATCGAGACGTCAGTCATTGACAAGAGCCACCGCATCAAGCCTGGCAAAAATGGTTAAAATGTCGTCCTCTGATGAACAGCAACAGCAGTCGTCTACTTCGCCAGCAGCAGAAAAGAAAAAGTCCTCTTCACGATTCAACAAACTGCTGAAGCGACAATCTGCATCATCTGCAGTTCAGCAGCATTATCAGCAGTACCAGCAGCAACAGTCGGCAGCAATGTCCAAAGAAGAGCAGCAGCAATTGCTGCCGTCACCTCCTGATACGCCGCTGCCTTCTATGACCACGACGCCAAATGGCAGTAGCAGCAATAACAAGAAACGTGCGTCATGGTCGCCTTTCGGATTGCTCCGCAACCATGGCAATAATAGCCAGCACCATCACCATCACCAATATGAACCCGTGTCGCCTGCATCGTCATTGGATGAGCCTGTTGCTGCACCGCAATTACCGCCGTTGGACCCAGAAGACGAGTCGGGTTTCTTGCTGGACCCAGTCATGAACGACCGACGACGGTCCTTGGTAGTCCAGCCAACAGCTAGCACAGCGACCCGGTCATCCAAGCGTCACAGTACTGGTAGCAATTTCTCGCAGTATCAAATCCAACCATCTGTCTCGATGCGCACCAACAATAACAACAACAATGGGAGCAAATGCGAAGCGTGCACTCGACGCAAGGCTAATAGACGAAGGTCTGCAGCTTTGGATAGTGACAGCAATAGTATGACTGCCGAGCAGCACCATCATCATCATCACCATCATCATTCTGCTTCTTCTCGGCCCAATTCAATGCTTATTCAGCAGTCGTCGTCGTCGTCATTCTTGACCACCAGTAGTACGATCACGACAGCGAGCAGTAGCCACAACGCTAGCAGCACCAGGACCAACAACAATAGTAACAATAATCACACGAGCGGCAAGGAGAACCTGCTCCATAATAGTAAGGAGCATCCTCGACATAAGCAGCAGCAGCAGAAGGAGGTTTCCGGAAAAGGAAATCCAGATCATGTCATTGTCGTCGACCAGCCACTTTCTGTTAAACAGCACCAGCTTGTTCAGGAACATTCTTCATCATTGCCTCCACAGCAGCAAAAACAAGACCCTGAACCTGTTATCATTACTGCCACTGCTACTGCTACCACCACCACTACAACTAGTGCTGAGCTGCCCAATAGTGTGTCATCACCAGCAGCAGTGGCACCAACGTCGTCATCACCTGAGCAAGATCAAGCAAAGCCCAAATTATTACAACAACAGCAAGAACGTGAAGCAGAAGAAGAAGAACAACAACAGTCGCCAGAACTTGACGTTGTGCACACTCTTGCGCTTTTGGAACAAGTGGTTGAGGAAAAAGAACAAGAGCATATGGAGACAATCGAAGAATCAGCACCTCAATTGGAACAAGAGCATACTTTGGTGGTAGAAGAAAAACAAGATCTACGACAACAAGAAGAACAGTCTGCCATTGTTGCACAACAGTCGGCTGAACAAGAAGTATCACATCCTCAACAACAACAAAAGCAACGAGAACCGGGTACACCAGTGCCTGAGAAGAAATCGATCCAGCAACAACAAGAATCAAAAGGTACTACATCAGCACAGGCTTTACCTGCACAATCACCCACAGCACAGCAAACACAGAAACAGCAAACACAGCAACAGCAGCAGCACCAGGGACAGAAACAACGGCAAGTTGAAGAGGAGGAAGTACGACCATACGTTGTTGAGCAGGAACAAGTCGAGCGACCGCAAGTGGCAGCAGAATCCAGCACCAACAACAGCAGTAGTACTAGTAGTAGTGGTTTTCATGCACGAGAGTCCTCGCTATCACTCGCCATCATGCACCCACTTTTCAGCAACATTGGCGATCGTGCTGCCCTTGTTCCTCAGGAAAACTCATCCCTGATTCAGCTCGTCACCAGCTGCATTGCTCATGCCGACAAACTCAACCGACTTGCTCAGGACCTATCCCTGTCTGAATACCGAGTTGGCCAACTGCTGCAAAAACACCAGTCCTTGATCCAATCGATGGATGCGCGAGAACATCGATACAAGGAACATGTGGCTACGTATCAGCGACTCTTGTCTACTCAGGAACGAATGCTTTCTGAATTGGAGGATATGTTGGTGCTTTCTTCATCATCGTCAGGGCAGCAGCAGCAGCAGCATAACGGCAACAGAAATTCAACTACTACCGCCATGTGGATCCCGACTAATAATAGTTCGTTCACCTCAACTATCATGTCCGCTGCACCTGCATGGTGGCAGCAGATCATCCCTCAACGATTGCTACTACGACAGGAGTCAGGGTCAATTGTGAGTCGGCAGCATAATGCGTTAGGTCACACGACGGATATTGTCATTGCTGGTACATGTGTCACTGTAGAGCCGAGTCTCGTTCCAAAGGTAACAGAAATAGCAAAACTCTTTTTTCTTCTCTCGGCATTATACTAACTTGTTTATAATTATTATCCTCATTACAACAGCAACTCGTTGTAGCGTCTTTGGGTGATCAACTTGAGGAAGTACAAGCACACATACAAGAGCAGCAACAACAGCCGGAGGAGCAAAGGGGACCATGGATTTATCATCATTATTTGCTTCACATTCCACATGATGACCGTAGCACAAAGTTCCAATTGCTGCCTGAAGAAAAATGGGTTCCAGACGATCGTGCAGCAGGCTGTCAATTTCGTAACTGTGGTATCCAATTTGATGTTTTGCGTCGTCGTCATCACTGCCGCAGGTAAGCACCATCATCCTCGTTGATAGAGTTAGTGAGAAATACGAAAGCTGAACAAATGTGTAAACAATTGGTAGTTGCGGCAATATCTTTTGCTACAAGCATAGTGCAAATCAACTTCCTCTGTTCAAACCACTCAACCGAGACCAAGGCGAATGGGCACGCGTCTGCGACGCTTGCTTTTACCAACTCCTTGACACATAAAAATATATTACTACAGCATTCGCTTCTTCTGCATCATCACCATTTTTATAATCTTCTTATGTGTGATTATTATATTATTAAATTGATAAAACACAAAAAAAGACGCATTTCTTTATTCAGCAGAGAGAGAGAGAGACAGACAGAGAGACAGAAAAAAGAACAAATTAAGGCGCGCGCGTGTGTGTGTGTGCGTGTGTGTGGGACGTGTGGCAGAGGAGGGGGGAATAAATAATAGATAAGCTAGATGCGGGAGAAGAGAGCGAGAGAGGTTGTACCTCTTTCCTTCGCTTATTTTCCACAAGATGATATGGTTGAGGAGTGGTGCTTTTCTTTTTTGTTACGCGTGTACGTGCGTGCGTGTGTGTATGTATGTGGTGTTTGAGGAAGGAGGAGGTCGCATGTGGCAAGTGCATGGTGGTGTTGTATAGATAGAAATGCAATATATTAGATGAAACGGAGCAGCAAATGATTTATTTCAACGGCGGTTGACCTGCAGCAGCATTCAAGCTTGATTGTCGCATGGAAAGTTGATTCGGCCGGAAGTCAGACGAAGGATGCTGGTTAGGATAGGGTAAATAGCCTTGTTGTGCGTAAATGGACGTGGGTGAATGCTGCTGATACTGATGCTGCTGCTGCTGGACTTCGAGGAAGCGGACATCGTTGACGGACGAGTTTGCAGTGGCAGAGGTAGCCGTAGAAGCGGATGACATAGTGGATACGGGCGACGATGCAGACGACGCATTACTGTGCTTCATCATTTGCTCTACCTTCTTTAAAAAGTCCTTGGACGACAAGTCGGTGGGCTTGCCCTCCTTGAATTTCGGGTCTTGCAGGAACGGTTCCAAGTCTTCGGGCACCATGCAAAACTCGTCAAACGACTCGAGCATCATTTCAACCACGCTGATCGAGGTGAACGAGTCGTCTTTGAGTGGATCTTTGGAGTTGGTCGTCAGGATATTCGGTGCAATCACACGCGCAAGGTTGGGTATATCCATACGGCTGCCCACGTCGGTCGTCACATGCGAGAACGAGGCAACCCAGCGGAAAAACAAAAACAACACTTCAAGAGCGTCGCGGTTGACGCGTGGTAGCATGCAGTATGCTAATTGCAGCACACGCTTGCACGCAGTCGTGTCACTCAGCTTTAATGCGCATGTAAACAAGCCATGCAGCTTGTATGTCATAAGTGGATCGGGCAGCTCACGCAAGAACTTTTTCAAGAGAGCTGCAATTTGGATTGACGGCTGGGCAAATAGATCGACGTCTTGTGGATTTCTGTCAAGCTGTTCTGTCAGATCCTTAAGTCTTCGGATGTTACCGTTCTTTCGGAAAATGCCTTCCACCGACATGTCTAAAGTGTACAGGAGAGCAGAAGAGTGTTAGGAAGGATCACCGCATACATGCAAGGTCGATACTGGTAAGTATGGAAAAAGAAGCATTACCCATTTGGCGCATAGCAGTAACAGAGTCATCGATAAATGCGGCAACGCGCACAGGAGAAGGCGATGCGCCCAAATTGGACTCAACCCCAGTGCGTTCAGTGAGCAAATCTAAAGGAACGCCAAACGTGCCGTCTTCCTTTGCCTTGATCTGCTTTTTGCCTCCGCCATGCATTATCGACGTGAAAAACTTGCCCCAGATGGACACCTTTTTGGTTTCAATCAAGTTCAGCAGCTCGCTCAACGAAAAGTGCTCGCGGACATAGGGCTCAATGTGCACCACCGCCACGTGCCGAATGATCATATCCTGCAGTGCTGAAAGTTCCGACAGATACACTCGGGGTTTGCCAGTGGTTGCACTGACGTTGATGTGGGTTCCCAATGTGGATGGTGTGTGCTGATGTCTGCTAGGCCGATCCGTCACCTTCTTTGCAAAGTCTGGCACGTCCTCAAGGCGGATACCCTTGCTGCGATAATCCTCACCGCCACCATCTCCTCCCTCGTCCTGTTCTTGCGGCAGAGGCGGCAAGTTCTTGTGTTGGTCCAGGCGTGGTCCACTCAGACTCGACTCGCGTGCTGGAACCCCCGAGCGGGTATTATCTTCGTCTTCCTCGGAGATGGGAGTCGTCTTTTGCGTTGTGTTGTAGACATTGCCGAGAATCGTCGATCGTTTGGCTGTTTTAAATGACCGTGACACTTTTCGGTTGAGGTTTGTGGCTGGAACGTTCTTGACATCGGTGATATGCGTCGGATACGCAGGCGTGTTGATTTGTTTCTCGTCCACAGGTGATGTAGGAAACTTGGATTGTTGCATGGTCGTGGGCGATGCCGACACCTCTTTGGTGGGAGGCACATCCTTTGGCAAATAAGGTTTGGTTTTGATTGAAAAGTCAACAGACGATAGCTGACTGTCTATCAGACAGCAACAACGCATATATCACATATCACATATCACATACAACAAGGGTTGAATGAGTCCTCCAAGCCTTCATGATATCTGTATCCAAAGTTTCTTTTCTTGTTTCCTTACCAGTGATCTGCAAGAAATTGCAAAGACGGCTCAATGCTACACGCAGCAGATAGGCAAATTGTGTGAGTTTGCTGACATATTCAAACGGGGTCGGCACTTCGGACTCGTGTACGCCTGCACAAGATGAACACAAGGCGGATTGGGATGCTGAACTGAACGTGGCATTGCGGAACTCGCGAGCGAGCGGCCTTTTGCACTGGCGACAGTTGAAGCAGTTAATGTGCCACCGTAACTCGCCATATTTGACACATTGGTCCTCCACCGTAATTCGACATACGTGACACAGGTCGGATGATTGCTTTGCTTTCACCAGACGCTGGCTGTCTCGACTATGGCCTTCCTTTCCTGCAACTTCCATCAACTTGGCCAGCAGACGTGACACGGCAACTGGACGACCCAGCACCAGTTCCTGTTATCAAAGTATTAGAGTTAACAAGCCTTTTCGCCGCTAAATACTATTAACTCATTACCAGTCGCAGAGCAGTTGTCAGCGCCACCCGAATCAATATTTTAAGGTAATGTGCTAAGCCAGTGACTAAAGACAGCAACTCTTGTGTAATGCCGAGTCGCTTCATTTCTTGAGTCCGCGAAAGCAATGAGAAAAAGTTGATGATTTTTTTACACAGCATCTTCGCTTCTCGTGTGTACTTGAATTCTGTATATTCAGCAACAAGAGCAACTGTGTTAGCGTTCTGCATGTACTGAGCAAACTAAAACAATCATCCTGGTTATTTACCTCCTTGGTCATATTCGTGATGTATCTTGTCAAGTTCATCCACACCTGAAAATAAGGCTTCGACATGGACCAGGAACCGCTCCGATAGACAAATGCCTTCCACATAGGCACCGTTTGACACGTGCAGCAACATCTCCGAAATACAAACCGCGGAAGATTCTACATGCATATTCAAATGGTGTGTGTGTGTGAGAACACTGTTTTTCCTAAACATACACAGTAGTATGGATCCTCTTTTCTCCTACTACCAAAACCATCAGTGGATGGCAAAGCTAGAAGCAGAAGAGTACAAGAAAGAGCCCCTCTTCCCTGCTTGCTCCAAATACCCTTTCCTTCCCCTCTTTCGCAAAACGCTCTCTCTTCCCCTTCAACCCTCCTTCAAAGAAAAGCAAAGGTAATAACCTTCAAATGCTGATAACACTGTCCATATACGATACACTTTTTCTTCCATATCCCGTTGTTTCTCGGCCAGTTCCACTGGATTTTTTGGCAGCAGCTCTAAAGTAATCAATTTCATTAATATGTTTCAGGAAAGGTCCCCAGGGGGGAACCAGCACAAAAACTGAGTCGTAAAACTTACCATGATGGATGATGGTCTCCTTGTCTCGTAAGGAAGGATTAGCGATCCTGACGTTCCAATACTATAATATATTATATGATTAATTCCACTCAATATTTATTATTATCCTTATTACCACACCACGCTAAAAATACGACACTAATATATATATAAAAAGGGCATATATATATATATATATTACCTTGTGAATCATGTAGCATTCCGGATGCCAATGCTCGACAATATCTTTACGGTCAATCTCGACATATTGCTTGAGGATGGCCATTTGACAGCCAGCACAACTGACTGCAAACTGAGTTGAATAGTGGAAATGGCAAAAGACCTGGCCATCATGTTCATAATACGAGTCTTCAGGGCCAAACACGGTGGAACATGCACTGCATGTAAAGTGATCGGTGTGGTATTTCTTGTCAAGTGCAATAATATAGGGTCCTCGCAGGGCTTCATTGCACTTGTCGCATACAAGCCCAAGTCTTCTAAAGTAATCGCGCTCGCAGAGCGGTAATGTTTGTCCCTCATCGGTGGTGAATGGGAAGAACCTGGCTGCGACCGGCGCATTACAATCCTGTTTAATAATAATATTTTTATTGAACATATGCATAATGGGTTGTGTAAGACATATGTATATGCAAGCTGGGCCTTACCATGCAAGTGAAACATTCTGGGTGAAAAGTGCCATCCAGGGCTCGCACCAGTCGATTACCAAGAGGTTGATGACACTTTGAGCATGTCGGTACTGTGGGAGATGGCAGCTCGTTACTACTTGTCATGGCAGTCTGGTGCTGCGATCGTAGGCAAACAGAAGATATGGAAGGAAGAAAGAAAAAGAGAGAGAGAGAGTAAGAGAGTATATATAAAAGAGAGGGAAAAGGAAAAAAAAGTGTGGGGGAGAAGGGGTTTGTTTTGTTGCTTAGAGAGTGCCTTGTTGCTCAATAGGTGGATGTACTGTGTATCAGTGTTATGGGATATACACGTTATTTATGAAGTGCTTGGAGCCTCTGGCAGGTGCGTGAATTGTATATGCCGTTGCTGTTAATATTGTTTTTCTGAGCACCTCTCTCTCGTTTCTCTTATTTTGCTATTTTTTTTGCTGTGTGCGTAACAGTAGTAGTGATAGTAGTAGTAGTAGTAGTAATAGTGGAAGAAAAGGTAAAGAAGAAAAAAAAACACACAGTCTGTGTCTTTTTTTTAGCTGGTCGCGTGTAAAAATAGCAAAAAAGAATTTGATCCGACTTGAGATTCCTTCAGTTTCTTTAAAAAGACCAGCTTCTGCCCTTTCGGTTGTTTTATTAAAGTCTTTTTTTTATACCGTACCACCCAGCAGAGAAAGAAGGAAGGGTAGGGGTGAAAGGGGGGCAAAGCAGGACAACGACGCAGGAAAGATATGGCGGCTAAACAAGTAAAGAAGACGCAGAGGGTGTGGACTAGCAAGCGCCGGAGGAGAGGAGGGGGAGGAGCGACGACTTACAAGACAACTCTAGAATATGGAGTGCAAGGAAGGACCCAGCGTAGAAAAATAATAATAAAGACAGCCAAGCCATGACATGCCACTGCTGAAGCGGAGCCCCGACACACCCAATGTCGTGCCGCACTTCCTGATCAGGCACTCCCCACAGGTGCGGTTCAATCTGACTCTACTGGTCGTGCTTCTTTTATTCTGTGCTTTGACGAACAGACCTGCGTTTGTGTAACCTGCAGTCGGGGAAAGGGTAGAGAGGGAAGCAACAACACCGTAGTATGATAAACTGTTATCGGTGGCATTATGAGGCGCCAGCACAAGTGGCGGCTGTGTGCACTAGGCTTGGGGGCGCGGTTACTATTTGAAAGGGGCTTTTTCATCTAGTGCAAAACAGCAACGACTTGCCAAAGAAAGAGAGTCAGATTGGACGGTGATATTATGCTTCGAATATTTGACATTATTTCCATGACAACAAATTCAAAAGTTCCGTTTCCTGGAAACGGAAATGAACGCGTGCTCCCACGTTTGATGCAAGTAAGAATGACGCCATACGCATAATGATGTAACATCGCAACAGAGAAAAGAGTAATACAGCAAGCTTCGCGTATAAAGTCTTTGTTTGGTTTATGCTGATGTTGCTGGTTGAGCATACAACAATACATCCGTGATACTAGAGTCATCCGTAACACTAGAGTCTAACACTTGATGATTTCTATCTTTACTGCAGTAACTGTGGAATGCTTTTGTCCAAGTAGATGTACGTCCATACCATATTTGGGACGACCTATTTTTTTTGCGCTACCCAATCTTCCTTCCACCGGGCTGCTCCATGATTTGCTTAAGCTTGCCAAAAATCCTTTCACCTTGTCTCAAGCTGTGGAGCTATCCTTCCAGGACCACTTGAGAGATAGCATACTCGCCATCATGACTTAATGCAACATGAGATCGTCTGATCCCATACGCTTCACCATTCGCCACGTGCAAAACCGGTTTTCCTTTTTGTTTAATGTCATACAAAAAAGTTAGGTTCAAGAAATATTATCTTGCCAATGCTAAGAAAGAAAGAGAGAGACGTGAAGCCATCATCAATGATACGTACCTTGGTTTTTAGCTACTGTCACTTGTTTCCATTCTAGTTTGTGAATCGGATAAAGTGCCTTGTACACAGCTTCTTTGATACACCATCTATAGAAAGAAAGAGAGAGATTTTGTTTTTTCCAAATAGATAAAAAAATCTTAGAGATATATGACAAGGTATCACTGATTATCCAATGGTTGTTTATTCTTTTTGCCTACTGTCCCTTCGTTGTTTGTATCTATAAACATACCGCGATCCAAGGTACATGACTTGTTGATCAATCGCATTGTCGTCATGAGGAAATCGTTGAGTAAATTCTTTGAGTTCTAGAGGACTCAGTATACGTGTGGCAAGTGGTGTCCGTCCCCTTCGTGCTACGAGCGAGGCTATTCGCTGCAAGTGAACAAGGTCAACACCAATGCCCAAAATCATTCCATGAATAAAAAAAGAAAGCGGCGCCGCTCCTTCCCCTTCTATCGAAAGCGGGTTTAATTCGGCTTGACTGCATATCAATTTTTCTCTCCCTCATGGTTATGTGATCTTTCAGAGCAACATGCAGCAGCGTATCGAGCGTGAGAGTATCCAAAATCATGCATCGAATATTTGCAACATCACACACACACACACAACTCGCTGTCCTCTCCTTATTGTCCATGTGATACATCACCATCAACGTCCATCTTGGCTGACTAGTGAGAAGTGCCTTTTGACACACTACCGCTCGTGGTTTTAAGAAGGAAACTATAGCAACGGAAACCTACTGACATCTCCAGAATTGGACATGTTAGCAACCTTAGGGCTTAACCCAAATCTATTTCCCATAACACATATAACACAAACCCCACTTGATTCGTTAATAAGAATATTATGTAGAGTAGTAGCAGAGAGTGTGTGATAAGATCACGCACAACCTAAAAGTTGTATTATTCGAGTGGGGCGTATGTGCTTCTTTCTCTTTTTGTTATCAATAGCGACTACTACTGCTGTCATCGCTACTGCTGTTATTATTGTTGTTTTAAGGAAATTTTGTTATTGTATGAGACTATAGAGCGCTCAGATCGGAAACCTATGCGCCGGCGTTTCAAAGCAAAATCGCTGCGGACGAAGCTATTGAGCCTTTTGTTCCACAAGTCCACATACGATAGCCTCATGGACCTAACAATCAATGGCACCTACAAACTTTTGGACAAAGTTGGTGGTGGATCGTTTGGCGACGTCTATATAGGTAAGAAAGACTTACTGATTTTCTGTTGGTATGGTCATGATTCCCTAAACGATCATGGTTACTAAATTATTGTTTGATCACTTTGTTCGTCTTCTTTCAATGTGGCTGAATGTTAATATCATTGATTCTAACATAAAATAACTGCACCAGCCAAAAACATTGTAACGCAGGAACTATTCGCTGTCAAAATCGAAACGAATTACGTTGATTGCGATGGTCAGCTGCATCGCGAGTACGATGCATACAAAGAGTTTGACGGTCCCCAAGCTTATTACTTTCCGCAGCCCAAATACTATGGTGTCGAAGGAAGGTACAACTGCCTGGTAATGGATTTGATGGGCCGTAAGTTTGACATATTTGAGTTCCTCAAAAAGAATGCCAAAATACCTGATTTTCTTTTGTTGTTGCTGTGGCCTTGATGCCCTGATTAATAGGAAGCAGCTGTGGCAAAAGTATACATGTCTAAAGAAGATAGCTCATTGTTACGTTATTATAGCATCACTAGAAAACGTTTTCCATTTATGCCGTCGGAAATTCTCGTTAAAAACTATCGTACAACTTGGTGAACAAATGGTATGTTGGCTATTCTAAGATTCGACAGGTGTAATGAATTCTTTTCTAACTATCTGTTTTTTCTTTTTTTTTTACCCATACATCAAGCTGTCTCGCATCGAATTTATTCATAAAAAGGGATGGCTTCATCGAGATATCAAACCGGATAATTTCTGTATGGGGCTTGGCAAGAAGGAACACATATGCTTTGCAGTGGATTATGGATTGGTCAAACGCTTCAAAGACCCGGTCACCCGAAGGCACATATCATTCAGGGATGGTAAGAATCTGGTTGGTACCGCGCGCTATGCTAGTCTCCATTCTCACAAAGGCTACGGTAAGTATTGGGAAATTTCTATACGTCGTGATATTTTTGAGGAAAAGAATATCCCAAGAGCCATGCTCATATTCTTATCTTCTATGACTCTTGGATTGTATTATTAGAGCTATCGAGACGAGATGATCTCGAGTCTCTGGGTTACTGTTTGGTGTATTTCTTCAAAGGGAAGCTACCGTGGCAAGGCATCCAAGCCGAAACAAACGAAGAAAAGTACCACAAAATCTACAAATTCAAGAAGAAAACGAGCATAGAAAAACTCTGTGAAGGCATGCCCGAACAATTTGTGCATTATTTTCAGTATGTGCGCAGTTTGGATTTTAAAGACAAGCCAGACTATCCCAAGCTTCACGGCCTATTTGAAAAAGTGATGAAAGACCATAAATGGGAGACGGACAACAAGTTCGAGTGGTTGGTAAGGATTTGATTTTTATGCTTTTTATTCCTCTCTCTCTCTCTCTCTCCCTTATACATATGCATACTGACTCTTGCACCTTTGGTTGGGGCGAATTAGGGTAAGGCATCATATCTGTCCAGTATCAAAGCACGATTACCGCCTACAAAAGAACCTGTAAATCCAGTAGCGACACCTGCACTCAAGCCTACACTGAATTTTGCTTCTGGAAAAGCACAGCCGAAGAAGCGACCGACCAAATCTCAAAAGAAGAGACAGGCTCTTGCTGAAGGAAAACCTATCCGATTAAAACCTAATAAATACATACCCAAAGCCATGCGCGCTAGGTTGGGAGTAAGTTGCCGTATTTGTTGCTATTGTTAGATGTTGGATCATGACTCAATTAAGCTGTCTTTCTTCTTCTTCCTTAGATCACCCAAAAAACGATCCCACGCGAAGAGTTCAAGAAACTTTGTGTATAAAGTGTTAAATACAATACATACACCTCTGCCTCCCCCCCCTCACACACACACACACACACACACACACGCCACTTTACTCCTCCTTTGTTTATTCCTCTCCCCACATGACATAGCACGCATAACATACATAATAAAAAGAGAATAATAGTTGATCTTGTTCATTGTAGCCTTTGATAAATCATATCTCTCCTCCATCTCGGTTCAATTCATTCGACTATCCAAAGGAGATGTGTTTTTAATAAATAGATGCACAAGTGATTTACCCCCTTTTCCCAATATTTAATTAATTGATTAGGCGTGATAATCTCCAGATTGTTCCATGTCTACACCAAACTGCTGGTATGTTACTTTGTACCTCAACCGCAGAGGTTCCTTTTGTTGATGAAATTACAGAGGTGAGCTTTTTGTTGTTGCCAAGGGGCCATGTGTGCAGAAAGTCGAATTAATACCTTATTTGGGTTATGCAATGCAATATTCTGCGTTACTTGATTTTCGGACTTGGGTGGAATCACTTCAGATGATTGTGGCTCCATTTTCAGTTGCATTGACTACAGCGAACAAGAAATTCAAACCTTTTAATACCACCATTCTATACGAAAGGACACTCGTTTCATGATCCAAGTTACCTTGGGTGCAGCCAACCGCAGCATAAGCTGCTCCATGGGTGCTGTGGATTGGTTGGAAAAGAAAGCTTTGAGGCGCCAGATTGCATCATTTTGGACAATTTCAAATGTGATTTTCAGGCCATTCTTGTTTACCAATTCGACTATGGATTAGAGTTAACAACCGTTTTAAACATCACTGCGCATTCTTTCCCCCACTGCTTTTCTTTTCTTTAGTGTAAATTTTACCTGAATCGTGTTTGATGGTGTTGCCGTTGTTTGCAGGAGCTGGCAAAGTTTCTTGTGTTTGTTGATGAGCAGCACTAGGTGTACCCATAGATGATGACGACAGGGTGGGAGATACAATAGGAGGAGGAGGAAGTGCATGCACTGCGAGCGAGGAAGAAGTCGAGTGTACAGGTGATGGGGAAGACGAGGTCAAAAATGCAAGCGGATCAATCAGTTGTTGCTGAGAGGGTTGTTGTGGTTGTTGTTGCTGTTGTAGTTGCTGAGCAGGTGGAGTCGATATCGAAGCGCTGGTACCAAATATATCGCTGAGTTCATCGAGCACATTGACCGGTTTAGCGGTACCACTGCTTGGCTGAAGTTGCGATGATGAGGTCGTGGAAGAGGGTTCATCATCCAAATCAATCAAGCTGATCGCTTGACGTGGTTCCTCTGCTTCATCCGTTTGTTTGGGCGGCTTTCCACTGATTTCGTATTGTGTATCGTATAAGCCCTTGGCAACGTCGGCAAACTTAGACATTGCGTTGTTGATCATATCGTTCAAAGTCAATAGGTTTTCTGTAAAACAGCATCATTGATAGATTAGTTACACTAGAGTAGAACACGTTTTTTCCTTCACATATACACTCTATTCGAGTGTGTGTAACTTTTCGTTCTCTGATTTTGATTTCCTTTACCAATTTTTTCAGGGTCCTCCTCTTCTTGGATCATCTTTTGAATTTTCGGCTGGGCCCCGGCGCTCGAGTTCTTGAGTTCCATCAAGGTATCATTGCGTACTATCTGTTCCCCAGGTCGTACATTTTCAAGCATCTCGTACAACAAAATAACCTTTTCTTGAATTTTGTGTAGCTCATCTTCAAACTTTTGCTTGTAATTTGGACGTTGCCGTTGATCCTGGATAATTTGTTTTTTGGGAACTTAGTAACCCCTTCTCTCTCTCTCTCTCTCTCTCTCTTTTTCGTAGTATTCCTCTCATTCTACATAAACACCTTCTCTTCCGCTCTCACGATCCAATTGGTATATATGGTTTTGTCTTCTTACATAACCAGACATGACTTTCATAAGTTGATTCGCTTCTACAAGATCTTGTGGTCGTCCTCTTCGAATAAGCTCTTGCAATTTCTACGTTTATATTAGAAAGAAAAAAGCAATGTTACACACATGGAGCTTAGAGAAACCAGCCAAAACAATAACAGCAACAGCAACAGCAGTAATAGTGTCCACACATCTAAAGCGTTTCATTGATCCACTTACCGCTGACTGTGCCACACGGTCCTCTTCTTCCAATTCTTCAGCTGATTTCAATGATTGAGACGGTGCCAATGCTGCCACCGAGGAATCTTTCAGTTCTGGGAAGCGATAACCTACATATCCAGTGAATTGGCAATTAATTTCTCGTTTTTCTTTTTCTTTTTCCCTTTCTGTCAATGTACCTTTGAATCGTAGCAACCGATACATATCCTTAACATGCATCAAATCATCCTTGTGCCGAGACATGTCTGCCAAAGCAACTTTCCATTCCTTGATCATATACAGAATACGCTGAATCACCGGGTTTGGGAATGGCTAGAAAGATCAAAAAACAATTAACATATATCATTAAAATATCGCTTGTCCCAAAGAAAAACTAATACTGGTTGACTTACAGCAGGTCGTTCAGGAAATTTGCGTACAAGTTCGTTCAGAAATTCTTTGGTGGCGATTTGTAAATGGAAGGGGTATCCACAGTTCTTGACGCAATTATCCAGCAGCTATTATCCAACCATTATAAACATGTACAAGTATACAAAGCGATTTCACTCTTTTTCTTCCTTCCTAGCTTTTTCCCTCTTGTTACCGTCAGTGCAAGCATGGCCTGGTTCATGTTTTTGCTATTGATATGCTGAACAATGCTTGTGGCTGCTTCTCGAGGACTATGTAGAACCACAACAGGAAACGTTATTTTGTTATCAGTTTTTTCTTTTCTTTTCGGCTGAATCACTGGTCAACTGCCCTATATTCCAAGAAAAACCACACTTACGCATTTGCTTGCTTCTTGTTAATCATTTCGCAAATCTCGATGTTCAGTGCCAAGTCTGGCTCATAACGTGAAGGGCTGCATGCACCGTCTATTTCCACAACAAATACGTTCACACGTCCCGAGAGAAGAGTCAAACACGTTTAATAAGAGCGAGAGAGAAAGTCGATTAAAACATAATTCTCCTTTCTATACAACTAGAAAAAGAAGTTACCGATGAATTCTTGTATCGGAGACGACATTATTCGTATATATTAACTGTGCGCCAAGATGTGCCTCTCTTTTTTTACTCGTTGCTAGCTAGCCTAGATGGTGTGTAAGTGTGTGCGTGTGTGTGGGAGAGAGAGTTCTGGTTATAAAGTTTAGAAGAACGCACGACAACGTGGTACGTATCCGCAAAAACGCTACCTGCTACCTTGTCGGCGGCTTTTCAAATTTCGCGTTTTGGGTACAAATGCTTGGTGCGTCTCAGCCTTGGCTGGCTTGGCAACTATGATAGTAAGCGATTGTTAACACTGAACGCATTTCGTGACTTGATACTAGTGGCCACGAGTCTTGATCAATGAACTGGCTCCAGCAGGAAAGTTAATCTCGTCTTCTAAAAGGATATGCATAATCCAAGATGCACTAAATACATACACTCTGCTGTTTCTTAAATACGCATGCTAAGCAGGTAAGCGCTCTCCTATTGTTCAGATATAATCTCAAGTCCGCTTTTCCTTGTAAAACGTAATATCTATGGTAGGTTTCATACCAATAATCCGAAGCAACAAAAGTGCCATAGGAGAAAAGGTCGGGTTCCTGGCTGTTATAATAACTTTTTTGCTTCTTATAGCATAGACTAAATAAGTGAAATTATCAGTTTACTAAACTATTGTCTATAAGATATGCAATAGTAGCAGAAGACACATACGCTAAGTCATGCTTTTCACGCTCATTCTTGGATACAAACCGCATGTGGCAAATTGGAGCGGAGGAAATAACTTCTACCTTCCGCCTTCCGCCTTCCGTGGTCAGTGGCTACAAGCATTTGGTTACAGACGTTTGTGGGATTAGGTAGAGATCACTGAGTGCTCTTTATGATAAGGAATTAATACGTTCGTGTTCTGTAATTGTACAGCAGCACATGTTTCGATCTTAAAAGAGATTGATTAAGAAGCTCAGAAGGGGAACATAATCTATGACACTGAATGCTACTTTTGCGACAAACGCATAGCAGCAGCGCACATCTTTAATGCAGGAAGCTCAAAGAATACGCTGCTGAGATAATTAAACCTTGTTCGCAGAAAAAATGTCATGATTACAGTTGATATTGTACTTATATAGTCTTGTTTTATTAAACTGCCATCTATTACTGCTATTTTCTGTGGACTCTACTTTAACATCATGCATAACATCATCGACCGTTTTACAATGAAAACCCTGTTATCGATCCTACTATCATTGTCGTGAGACAGAGTTCTTTTCAAGAATGCTATGGAGAATCCATTTTAAAATTTGCTTTTCAGCGAGAGCTTTGCTAGCTTAATGTCAACAGCGATGATGACAGCAGTGCTACACGTCCCGGTGACGGCTAAGTCTCTGACATTTTTACACTGTTATTTGAACGATTTTAGCAGCGATTATGTTACATCCATAGGATGTAGAGAGGTGAAGGATTATGAGCTCATCATATATCAAATTTTATAGTACTGTTTGAAACCTTTAAGGATCTCGGTCTGCTGAATTGGTGAACGAAATGATATAGGGTGGAGGAGGAGCGTAATAGCGGGAAACGGATGGACCCAATCGGAGAGTTTCTTTGCAAGATGCTGGACAGCCGGAAACGGATTATTATCCATTTTCGGATTGTGCAGGATGAAATAATCAACTAAAGAAACCTGGAAAGCCGACTAAACAAAATCCCCTTTCTGTCCCTCCCTCTCTCTCTCTCTCTTTCCCCACTTTTATTTGAGCAAAGAAGAACAACACGCCCGAACACAATGAGCCACAACAACGAAAACTATTACTACCTTGGTTTGGACTTGTCTACACAACAGTTGAAATGTACTGCCATGAATGACACGCATGACATTGTGCTCGAGGAAGCTGTCAACTTCGACCGGGATTTGCCCGAGTTTAACACAACACACGGAGCTATTCATAACGGTGACACGGTCACCTCACCGACTATTATGTGGGTCAAGGCAATGGATATTTTGTTTGATCGCTTAAAGAAATCACCAGTGGCTGGAAAGATCCGTGGTATTTCCGGTGCAGGACAGGTAAAAGAAAGTGAATTTGGGACCTAGTGGTGAAAGTAGTGGTAGTACTAGGGTGGCAGTAAGGAATATGTTCGTTTATATACTCACATGGAAAGGGTTCTAATGATCACTTAGCAACATGGAAGTGTCTACTGGAGCAAATCAGGCATCGAAAAGCTCAGCAAATTGGACTCCCAAAAGACGTTACAGGAACAACTCTCGGAGGCATTCGAGATTGACCAATCCCCAATTTGGCAAGACGCTAGTACCACACGCGAGTGCCGATCTTTGGAAGGTCTTGTTGGTGGAGCACAAGCGTTGGCTGATTTGACGGGCTCAAAGGCTTATGAGCGCTTTACTGGAAATCAAATTGCAAAGGTAGGAGTCGAAGCGCGGGATAGTCAGCGTGTGTATGTACGAGAAATATGGACGTGGGAGGAATACTTTGTGGGGAAAAGGACAGATTGTAATGCTGAAACACTCTCCTTTCTGCACACACACTCACACATACACACAAAGATTCACAATGATAGAAGAGAGGCATATGACGCAACACAAAACATTTCCCTGGTCAGTTCGTTCCTGACATCCCTGCTTCTTGGTAAACTTGCACCTGTTGATTCTCCCGAAGGGTCCGGAACCAATTTGATGAATATCAAGTCACATCGATGGGAAGACAAGCTCCTTACACACTGTGGTGGTTCGTCATTACGTGAAAAGCTGGCCCTCGAACCAGTAGAAGGCGGTAACGCATTGGGCAAAATTAGTCCTTACTATGTTGAGCGTTTTGGGCTTCATCCAGGTACACAGAATATACCGATGCAGATAGATACAATGTTACGACTAGATAGACTAACAAGCTGACCGCATATGTATAGACTGTGCTATCATGCCATTTACTGGCGATAACTCGGCAACCCTGGTATCCATGAACTTGCACGAAGGTGACTGTGTCGTTTCCTTGGGAACATCCGACACCGTCCTTGTCTATCTTAAACAAGGCGCTGCCAAGGCCACCACCGAATCCCACTTGATGGCCCATCCTACTGACCCTACCGGATTCATGGGCATGCTGTGTTACAAGAACGGCTCGCTAACGCGTCAACACATTCGCGATGTGTATGCATCTGGCGATTGGGACGAGTTCAACAAGTTGCTGCAAACTGACGATACCCAGAATAAGACCGGTTTTTATTACCATATGCAAGAAATCATTCCCTTCGCCAAGGGTATCTATCGATTCGAGAACGGCCAGCAGGTCCAAGAATTTGACACCCCGGCCGCCAATGTCCGTGCCATTGTTGAGTCACAGTTCTTGTCCATGCGCATCCGTTTGCAACGTATGACTACAGTTGAATCCAAACGTATTCTCGCAACGGGTGGTGCTGCAGCCAACACTGCTCTGCTTCAAGTGTTGTCTAATATCATGGGTTTGCCTGTGTACAAGCAAAAGGGCATGAACAGTGCAAGTCTTGGTGGTGCGTTGTTGGCAAAGTATGGTACGGTAGAGGACGGTGTTGGATTCGAAGACATGATGAAGCGACAAGGTACGGCTGAAGAGCCTGAACTTGTTTGTAAACCTGATTTGCGATTGACCAAGCAATATGCCGCACGCGTGGATGAATATGTTCGGTTAGAAAAGTCGGTTGTTGACCAGCAGTAGAAACTTTTTTTTTATTCTTATCCAATCCATAATATTATATCGTTTTCCTTAATACATGTTGTTGCCACTGATGTTGATATAGAGGGGATAAACCGGTGTATAATACAGTCTATTCGGTTTGCTATGATTGATGTTGTACTTGCGACTGTTGTGATGTTGCTGTTGATGGTGGTGGTACCTGCTGTTGTTGAGATAGTTGTGGTTGCGGTTGCTGCTGCTGCTGCTGCTGTGGCTGCTGATGATCTTTTGAAGGACCAGAGTTGCGAAGATACATCCAGTGATAATACTGCATGCGGTGTAATTCTTGGGTATTTTCGGATGTACTGATATGATCTCTGAACTGCTGGTGTTGCAAAAGGTCAAGGAAATGTAATGCGTGCGGATATCTGTTTATACACCGCGATAATAATTTAGCTAGCTGCTGCTGTTGGTATCGAGAAATCCACGACTGTATTATTGCTGATCGCGACATGAAAACTCACACTACAAACTTTGCGTATTCGGGTTGTTTCCAGTATTGTAAATAATCGAGGTAATGAATGAATGCTTCGTCTTTGAAGTATTGCTGTTGAGCTAAATCTGATAGAAAGAGAAGAAGCATGTTGTGTTTCGCGGTTCGTACCATTTAGTTTACAATAACGAATTGGAGGCTGATCAACTTTAGATATGCTTACGATTTAGGTACCAGGGGTTAGATAAACACTGTATAAACTCCAATTCCATTTGGAATCGTTCTTGATCCTCCTTTTCATTAGGCGGTTGCGATGGTGGGGTCATTGAGTAAGTAGGGAAAAAGAAAGAGGAAACTTGCATCTTACCAACTCAGCACCGCTTTTATTGTTTTCTATGAGATAATTTAGATGGCAATTTGAGGGATAGAATGTAAATATGGGAATGCTAGTATCTCTTATCATGAATGCACGTTATAGTGCTTTCTATCGATCGACTTATGTCGCATAAAAAAACTTTCATTAAGAAGCGGCTGGTTACTCATTTTATCAAGATGTGATGTTGGTGTCAAGTGAAAGAGCAACTGCGATTATAAGGAACGAACATCAGTAGCGTATTAATAGTAGATGATATACATAACGATTCTACAGCAAAAGCATGAAAACTCTGTCTACTTTAATTTATCGATTGATGTATATCGTTGCCATCCCCTGTATTGCAAATGTACCTAGAAAACATTAATATCGTCGTGCGCTAAATGTAGCAAAGTATATCATAAGGGCTTTTTAATATGCTTAACGATTAGCATTAGGGGGAAAGGAAGAGGGGAGTCGTATATAAGAAATGCGTCGTACTATACTGAAGGTAACAATAAGTGGAAGGAACATAAATCGGGGAGCACACAAGAGTTGAAGAATGCGGTTTGTTTAAAAGTAGAAGAGAGGAGAAAGAGAAAATAGAAACAGATGACAGGTCGGCGGATGGCAGAGAAGATACAGCATCTCCACAGGAGAGTGAGCTCCAACCTAACGTTTGCGATTTGTGGATAAGCCATGGCCCGAATATTTGGTCTGGGAAGAAGATGGTTGTTGCTGGTCTTGTTGCTGCATGATATCGCCGTTTCCGCTCTGTAATTGTTGGGAGAGAGTCTTAATTTTACCTACAAGCTCAGTGACACTGGGGATGAGAGGGGTTTGGCCAGTTTTGGCGGTGGAAGAAGGGAGGTGGGATTGGGTATGAGCCATAAGCGGATTGGTCCTGCTGCTGCCGCCTTGCTGCTGATGTTGCTGCGGTTGTTGAGAAGAAGCAGTGAGCTGTGTAAGCAGCTGTTGTAGCAACATGGCTTGCTGCTGCTGATGTTGTTGCTGTTGTTGAGCCACTGTGTTATTGCTAATCAGTGAGGCAAGCGCTTGAAGTAAAGCACTATTGGGGTTAGAGCCAGAAGCAGCTTCATGTGATGGCGGTTGTGGTGAGGATGACGATGGCACCAGGTTGGACTGAAGTAGGCTGACGAGAGAATTGAGTGGATCGGCATTGCCTAAAACAGGAGGGGCGGTAGCAGCATTGGCAGGAGCAGAAGAGAACATGGAAGAAGTAGGTGGCACAAATGCAGGGAAAAGGGACGGGGTGGAGGTAGTGGGTTGGGGAGGGTAGCGGAAGGCAGGGGGCGTCATTGTGGTTCCATCGCCGAAGCTGGTAGGCAGCAGAATTGGAGGCTGTTGGATATGTTGAACAATAGCAATTGCGTCATCAACGTGGATGTTATCGTATTCTACATAAAAGAAAGAATGCAAATAACAAAGTATGAGAAAGATTATCGCATCCCCACAGACACATAGACAGTGTTTCCCAATACCGTGCTTGTTCTCCCATACCATGCCATGGCTTACCATCGAATCGTACGGCATCCGTATCCGTTTCAGCACTACGGTCGAATACTTGAAGATAGATCGTGCGAAGAACTTCACATCCTCTCTCAATGATAATTATTGCCTTCACACCTTCGTAGATCATTTGCTTGACAATGGCGTCTCTGGAGACACTGTCTTGCTGCAAGAACAAGGTATGAATGGTCGTACTACGGTTCTGGAAGGCATTTTCAACATAGTTGACAAAGGGACGGTCTGCATCACTCATGGCAATGATTTGTACGACAGGAACATTGCTACCGTAACGGCGGGGCAGAGGAAAATCTTTTCTTCGGGACGCGTTGTTGATGTGGACGCCGGACTGGGGTTTCGGTAAAGATGACGATGTTCCCATGCGAGAATCGTCGCCTTTACTGACACGGCGGCGTGACAGATGGTCTTTGTCGTTGTCGTTGTCATCGACGTTATCACGTCGGGGACGGTATAGGTCCTCCTTGCGAGCCCCTCGTTGACGACTCTCGGGGACATACGAGTCCATTCGGCTCCGGACCCTTTGACGATCCAATGCGTGAGGTTTGCCTCGACACACTTCCAGTTCTTTAAGTATACATAAACATTAATCAACCCGTTCTTTCAAAACATTTCTGATACATGATTAAAATAGTATAAAGGGAACCCAAAAGAAAGAAAGTTACATACGCATTAGACATCCATTATGATATGTTCCGTTTTCTCCACGAACGGCATCAGCACAAATATCTGGATCACCGAACTGGACAAAACCATATTGGCCGTCGTTTTTCATTGTCACATCAAGCACTTTGCCGTATTTTTCGAAAAGATGACGTAATTCGTATCCTCGCAAGCGGTTATTGATATGGCGCACAATAAGTCGCGTACTTGGGTCAAGGTCCAAGTCATTGATTCGTTGCCGGCGATCTCTCCGACTAAGATTGCTGCCGACTCTTTGACCAAGGCGGTTGCTGCTACTGTTGCGGACCGCAGTGCCACCACAATCTTTCGCTTTCTTTTTGCGTATAGTATCGGTGCCATCCGGACTACGGGACCGCTTTAAGCCATTAGAGATGGCATGCACTTGATCTTGTCTTCGTTGTTGTTGTTGTTGTTGTTGTAGCTCCAACTGTTGTACCTGGGCTTGTGGTTGGGGCTGTGAGAGTGGTGTTAGTTCTGAGCCATACACCGGTTGTTGTTCTGCCTCTGGAGCAGCTTCTGGAGAAGCAACAGCGTTGCGAATGCTAGGAGTGATTAGAGAAGATAAGAATTCTCTAATGGCCGAATTCACGCTTTCAGAAGACATTTTTGGGAACGTTGGGGAGAAAAGCTGGAAGAAGAGAAAACACACACGGGAGAATGTGCCCAGCCTATTCCAATTTTTTCGCTTACATGTGACCGGTAAATCAATGCTTTTTCTGGGGTTAAACTTAACTCGCTTTAGAACACCTCCAACGGTTTGGAACGCCGCTATCATAGCAGGACCATAGAATTGGCACGGTTTTTCCAACGGTCGCGCTATTCTAAAACTGGGTATTAAATTTACTGTCACTTCTGCCACCAATTTCAATACAATGTTCAAGCCAAAATATCCGCAGACTAAAACAAATGCTCGAGGGAGATATCGAGAAGAGCACCAACATTAGCGCAGAGTTGAGTGTCTCCAGAGAATTTTTGCAGTTGGTGACGAGGACGACGATTAAGTAAGAAAACGCGGAAACGGTTCTAGTACTCGTTATTAACCGCGATCGCCTTCTTTTCAGCGTCCAATACTCGAGTTCAACTCCCCAGTATTTGTCGAGCTGTTCTCGCATCATTTCATCGTCGTCCATTTTCTCCTGGAGCTCGATGCGCCTGCGGTTGTTCTTAATTTGCTCCTCTTCAGCCTTCGCCAATCGAGCGCGATCATCGTCCAATTTATGCTTGCGCGTACCATCCTCCTTCTCTTGCTCCTTAGCTTTCTTGCGACAAATTGGGCGCTTCACATCCTCAGGTACACTTTGGTTTGTCACACTGACATACTTGTTGTTGAACTTTGGTTGCTCATGAAGCTCATTGTAACAGTATTGAAACTTCCAAGCAGATTTCGCAGCTTTCTTATACAGCGTTACTGCTTAGTCTTTCTTAACTGGCATATATTCATCAGTACTGATATCGTATCGTTTACGAAAACTAGCATCCCTTAACCCCATTTACTTTGTTGTTTTCGCGTTTGTTTCGCGCAAGAGCTTTTGCAAGACAACTGCAGTATCGAGACACCTCTCTTTGGATGTTACTCTATCGGATTGAGAGGGCTCCCAAGGCCAGTTCGTACATCCTTATCTCCTCCTCTTTGGAGAAAATCTTTGTAGACAGTCTCTCACAATTCTTGGAGTGATACATCGGTGCCCTTTGACGAACGAGTGAAGGTGGCAAGCCAGGATTGACACAGCCACACGTCCTCCTCATTGCTCCAGCTCGGACCGCGAATGCCGGCTTTTGCTGCTGCTGCAGTCAACGATTCTGCGACAACTTGGAGGACGGTGATCGATTCGACACGAGATTCATCATTAGGGTGTAGATCGGGGCAGAAGAGTTGGGAGACACTGTTGTTGGAAAAGAAAATGACTTGTAAAGAGGAGAGAGCTTTATTTTAGAAAACCTTTGCTATTTCGGATTGCTAAAATGAAACATGGCACCACCGATCTTATGAATTAGAAGTAATCTTTTTCCTTTGATTTTGTTATTGTCATACAAGGATGGCTCGCCGCACTTCAGTCTACGTAAAACTATTCTCAACTTGTCTATACGTAGAGCGTAATAGCTAGACTCCAAGGGCAACATGCTCACAGTTTTTCCATCGAACTTTTTGTATACAAAACAAAGTGCAAAATCGCCCTGTTGCAAAGGAGCCATCGAGCAAGTTTGCTGCTGTAGTTATTTGAGCTGTGAGCCTGTCGATGAATAAGATAGTATATATATATATATCACTTTTAACATCCACTGCTATTCCCAAGTTGATATTCCTGGATGTCTGACTTAACGTGCAATAGCTATATGTACTCGTGTAGTCATTCGGCGGGCCATTTCGTACTAAAACCCTTGCCCAAGTAGAGTAGATTGCGACTCGCATCCATGTACGTTTGCTCTAAACATAAGGCAGGGTTACTGGGTCCAAATAAGCGCGTTTATTCACAATTATAAAGTATTGGTCGTCGTACATGATGCGTGTTGTTCATTTGCGCTTAACACTATACACGCCTATGAAAGTTGTGCAGTACGTACTATGTGGAGCCATTCAAAGCTAACCGCCAATGAATGAGCTGACTAATCTTTGAAACCAGCTTCTTTGTGCCAGGAAATGTGTAGAGCAAACTTACTTTTTCTATTGGATGAAAAGCGTATCGAAGATGTTCTTGAACTACAGAACTGCTTGTCCTTAAAGTTAGGCTCTTTGACATTATAAACAGAATATACATTGTTATGTAAGAGGTGCATTCGAGAGATAAATTACTTTAGTATATAAAGGAAGAGTTGGATGGTGATGGCAAGTGAAAAAGATGTGTGAATGCTTTGTGCACAAATAAAATGGGAATTACTCACTTGTTTTTGCTCACTCACACGTATTGTGCTCCCACAGCAGGTCGTTTCCAATATATTAGTGCTTCTAATAATGCTTCCTCTGATATGGATCGTTTGCAAATTTTATTTGAACTGTACTTTAAACGAGATTGGCCTACTGTATGTAATTACGATGTTCTATGATTACTGCTGTAGTGCCATCGAATAGATATTTAGCGTCCGGAATGAGGTTAATACTTTGGATTTGTTTCGTACTATACTTTGTCTTAGCTGGCAAGATGTGAAATCCGGAAGCAACAAATCAACTCTTCTTAGATGGCATACTTCACTCTGTATCGCGATTTCGATCGACCTCCGGTTGATGTTTGGGATTCCAAACGATAGTAGTAAAGAGAGATCCATATTCGTACATTATATTAAATTCGCTCTACAACCAACAATCACATACTGCATGTCGTTAGCGAGTAATCATCGGCGACGCAACACCAAAATCCAGCATGTAAAAGCATTGATCATTTCTAACATCTTACTAAGCTTCATTTAATTAATAGGTTAAATTTTGTTTGTGTGCATTGCTTTAGGTTCCACTTCAAAATTACCACCCCAGGACCTTATCGTTACCAGTCGAGATCGTGGGATCCGACGTAACCAGCAAGTAGTGATTTGTGCTGCCATTGATGTGGTTTCCCGAGACGCATGCATTTCGATAAATGTTGGGAAATGGATATCGATTCGAAAATACAGTCGACCGTCCACTTTCCGAGATTTTCCAACGAGCTCTTGTAGTATCGATGTAGTCATCGACAGATCGTCCGTTATCGTCGCTTTCGTCATGATAAGTTACATCGGATATATCACTTTATCTTCAAACTGCCTTCGCAAGGCCTTCACTAGTGGATTATCACTTCGAGAGACATTTTGGTCAACATGTTGCATCACCACATACCGGCCAGGCTTCTTTTCGCTTGATGAGCTTAATGACTGTCCTGTGGTAATATATTACTTGAGCTTGGTGCATACATGATGTTTGTAGGCTGATAAGCTGTAATAAAAGGTATTGCTTAAGGACAACACGCGGTTGTCACTCAAGCTATGTTTCACATTAGTCAAGAGCAGCGAGCGAATTCAAAATTGCTTGATATATCAGTAATATGATATCCAGTACTTCAAGCTTCCATGCCGTTTCGGGCTCCCAAACTCTTTTAACATCCACTACGTATCATAGCTTATTGAATAGCGACACCGCTTATGGTTGTCGAAGCTTCCACAAAGGCTGAGGAGGATAATAGTATATCAGAGGAAACACGCGTAGGATATATAAAATAAAAACAAAGGAAAAGCAGCAACAAAAATCACGAAAACTGTTAGTGCATTTATTATAGCGGTAATAAGGAAGCAGCTTCTTGTTGTGAGCCAATTTTGGCATCTTTTATATCTCGCTTTTCAATGCCGTAAGTTAGCAGAAACGGTAAAGTTATTTTATGTTTTCGTCCGGTGCAACAACGGAGATGATTTGGGGAACTGCATCCAATATCTCAAATAATAGCTTTGGCCTTTTGAGACCTTACACTGTCTTGAAATGTCGTTTCAATTGTCCAAAAGGCAACAAAAGTCAATTTGTATCTTTTGGATGTGTAATTGAAGTTGAAATAGTGTCATTTTAATAATATTGAGAGCGTTAGTATAACATCTTTTGGATGACTTCCAAAATGTTTATACTGGATAGAATAAACATGGTCACACAAGAAAAATAAAGTTTATCCTGCAGGGATAAAAGAAAGGTCTTCCAAAAAGGATTTTATACCGAATAAACATGTTTGCTCACTTTATTCGTTTGATTCGCTCCAAGCTTCTTGGTAAACGCGTCTAATTTGACTTAGTTGTACTTCTGAAACTCGGTAGTTATGTAATTTGAATATTATATATAAAATCATTCGACGTTGGGTGGCATCTGTACTAAGAGGTAAGATATAACCTCTGATATGATGACTGAATTGATCGCATTCCCCATTTAATGGCTTGTCGGTTTCTTGTAATAACACCATACCAACGGCACTGGTTTCTGTCGTACTCGCGGCTGTTCTTCTTCGGAACCTTAAAAAATCTTGGCAGTGACATGGCAGCAGATCGCGGGAAGCACAATCAGCAAGAAGCCGGTAGCCTGCAGGCGTTTGTTCTCGAAGAACTGTAGATAGGAGTGGCTCGGTAATATTAGAATCATGCGATGATCCAGGGCAGTTGTAGCTAAGTTAAGCTCAATTGTCAGTGATCCATTCATACTAGATAGCAATGTGACATGAAGTAAAAGTAAATTAGCATGACACCTACTTGATCCAGCATATGCGACCATTCGGCGTGAAAACAATGTCCTGTGCTACATAACAGTCAGACAGCCATCCATTGTAGTACGCGTCTTGAATATTGTTTTCGCCTGGATTCTCGATTCTTAGGTTGAGTCCATCCACGAAACCGAATACACGTTGCAACGATGGTTCGACATGCTGTATGATTGATGCAAATCGAGCCATTTCTTGCTGTGATGACCAACGAATTCGCCATCGCCTGTCGTTCTCATTTGAGAAGACCTTGTACAGCGTCTCTAGACCAAGATTCCTTGCTCTCGAGGTAGTAGCTGGCACAACACCATAGAGGGAACCGGTTGTGTCCTGTCTGTTGTATGTGTGAAGCCAGGTCAGAGTGAGAGCCAAGACGGCTTCACTTGGTAAAAACCGTTTACGACCACGCTGCTTTAAAGCCAGATAAAAGCGCACGAACCGGCGATGCAGGCGATCGAAAGCGGCAACAGTGAATCCACAGCAACCAATAAACTGTCGGTCAACCCGGTTGGCTAACGTAATGCGTGCAAGCGAATCTTCGTAGCGATTTGGAAGCTCGGACCGTGTTACGGGGTATCGCATTTTACGCTGTCTACTACTCCACACATCGACGACGATAACGAAGTAAAAATAGAAGAAGGTTGCAGCATAAGTGGCAATAACGAAAAGGATGAAGAAACGTTTATAGGCATCCTCCGACCCCCCTGATAAAAAATTTCGTAGATTCGGCAAAACTCCTTGTAGGAGGCATTGTTTTGAAGTTAAAGCTGTAATGGCAAGCGTTAAATAAATAGTGAAGCGAAGTGTAGTACAATGTGATAAAGCTAGGGACAATAGTAGCTTGAATGATAATGGAGTCTCTTCTTTTATATTAAGCTTCTCAATTACTGTATCGTAATACTTATAAAAACATATATCCAGTTCAAGTTATAAAACGCTCTAAACAAGCGCGTTTTTTGTGGATTTCCAAACTCTAGAGATATCTTTTCCTGCAGATATTGGAGCTCTCCAGATATCTCCAGATTTTGAGACACACTAGTATGCCCCATAAAGCACGGAAACATTATACTCGAATGATCCAGTTTATGTAAAACAACATCTGTACAGCAATGAACGCCTATGACCCGAATGGGCTGGCGTGATATGATGTCGTTTGTGATCTTTTAACGATTATTTACGGCTGATGATGCACTTGGAATGGTTGTCTTGTTACTAGTTATATTGGTGAATTATAATCCAAAAAAGGAAAAGTATCAGGAAAGAAGGGGATGGGGGATGGGGGAGATAGCGGATAGTGTTATGCAAGTTGGTTAATATCTTATCAGCAGGATGACTGGGCGTGTATTAGATTGGGATAGCGCAAAGGTCAGGCCAATGATCAAAGGGTCTCTGTACAGGGTTCGGGTCAATGTTGTTTATATTGAACAATAAATTGTTTGTTTGGGTTTTGTTTGGAGTAAACATGTGCTAAACGCCGCAGCCAGCTTCTTCATGGGATCAGTGAGACATTGTAGAAAGTCTCGGCCATTGTTGTATCAACTGTCGTGGCGTGTGTAACGAAAATAAAAAACGCTCTCTTGTACGAGTATATGGCCGGCCGATCTTCCCAAGCCCGCAATGATGGATGTGGGCAGCTTAAAATAGATTGTCAAAGCAGAATATGGAGCAGCATGGCTGTTTTCAGCATAGTATGCGCGTCATCCTAGAGCTACTATTATCCATACAGGCTGCTTCTTCAGGTTGTTTGGTTTGCTCGTTTTAACATCCTTCTCTATGAGGCTTGCTTTATAACCACGCTGCATAAGAAAGCTGCTTATTGCCATGGCATTCAGTAGTCATGACAATCCATGTTCCTGAAAGCCGCTTGTTGCCAGGACAAGCTTGTCAAAACACATTTTATTTTATTCGCGTCACCCATTTTGACCAATTCCGAGCGAAATGGCGGCTGCTCTTGCGAAGCGATTCGCAGCGCTTTTTTCACACAACCGCAACCAGCGCAATGGGCAGACTCGTAGCAACATGCACATACTCAACCCTTGTTTTTTCGAGGCTCTGAGGCCAAGTTACGATGTTTTTTGCGCAGGGTCTCCATTGTACTTTGCTGTCATGCTCGGCTTCTTCATGCGCAGATCTTCCGTGCTGGCCGTGAATAAAGTTGGAGGCGCGGGGTTGGATGGGGGGATGGAACCAAAGTTGGGGGACGTCACTCGTCCAGGCGAAAACACTACACTGTATACGCTTATGGAGGTGTGGTTTTAGACTGCTTGTCGTCTTTAGTCTCGCATTGAGCTCGCTCGGTGGTCAGCTTAACGAACGATAATCGTAAGCTGGCAAGCGTGGTGGATGCAGAGAAAGGGATTCTTTTCAAGAAAAACAGCGTCGATCGTATATCCTATCTGTCTGCTTTTTCCCAGGGTGCGCGTGAAGTATGATACATGCGAAAAAAGCAAACCAGATTGGCTCGGAACGTATCCTCCGAACTAACTTTTTTTCCTTTCCATTTTTCTCGCGAACTGAACTACGTGATGTGCATTGGAATAATAATAAAACTTTTTTCCTTTCCATTATTTTCGCGAACTGAACTACGCGAACACAGAAAGTAAAAAAAAAAAAAGATAAAAAACAGTGCCAAAGTGTGATAATGCGCGTTGTGATCGTGTTACTGTCGTCTGTCATTGTTGTGCGCTTTGTTGAGCACGGAGCTTATCTTTGCCTATTTTAGTTTTTTGTACGCAAAAAAAAAGATACAGGAAAGGAAAAAAAAGCAAGCGTCCCTTCAGAATCTCATTGAGCCCAGACCAGAGTTCTTTTTGGAAATGAACTTTTGCCCATAAAAAGACACCCATTTTCCGCAGCGTGTTGCTTCCTCACTTTTTCTTTCTCTTTTCATTTTTCACTTTTTCACGATCACGTATGGTAAGTCCCTTTCTTTTTTTTGTGAGTGTCTGGGGAGGGAGTGGGGGCTAACGCGGGTTTTGTAGGTCGTGGGTGGGTGGGTGGGTGGTGGTGCTTGTTTTGTAGGCACGGGCGACGGAGGCGTAAGGTAAGTGGGTGAAGGTAAGTGGGTGTGTGGGTGGGTGGGTGGTGGTGCTTGTTTTGTAGGCATGGGCGACGGAGGCGTAAGGTAAGTGGGTGAAGGTAAGTGGGTGTGTGGGTGGGTGGGTGGGTGGTGCTTGTTTTGTAGGCATGGGCGACGGAGGCGTAAGGTAAGTGGGTGAAGGTAAGTGGGTGTGTGGGTGGGTGGTGGTGCTTGTTTTGTAGGCATGGGCGACGGAGGCGTAAGGTAAGTGGGTGAAGGTAAGTGGGTGTGTGGGTGGGTGGGTGGTGGTGCTTGTTTTGTAGGCATGGGCGACGGAGGCGTAAGGTAAGTGGGTGAAGGTAAGTGGGTGTGTGGGTGGGTGGGTGGTGGTGCTTGTTTTGTAGGCATGGGCGACGGAGGCGTAAGGTAAGTGGGTGAAGGTAAGTGGGTGTGTGGGTGGGTGGGTGGTGGTGCTTGTTTTGTAGGCATGGGCGACGGAGGCGTAAGGTAAGTGGGTGAAGGTAAGTGGGTGTGTGGGTGGGTGGGTGGTGGTGCTTGTTTTGTAGGCATGGGCGACGGAGGCGTAAGGTAAGTGGGTGAAGGTAAGTGGGTGTGTGGGTGGGTGGGTGGGTGGTGCTTGTTTTGTAGGCATGGGCGACGGAGGCGTAAGGTAAGTGGGTGAAGGTAAGTGGGTGTGTAGGTGGGTGGGTGGTGGTGCTTGTTTTGTAGGCATGGGCGACGGAGGCGTAAGGTAAGTGGGTGAAGGTAAGTGGGTGTGTGGGTGGGTGGGTGGTGCTTTTTTTTTGTAGCTTCGCGATTGGTGAGAGCGGACTGGGCATCTCAATACCAATCGACCTTTGATGATCCACAAAAAAGCGACCAAGACAAGACCCTAGCTTTGTGGGGAGAGGGTTACGGGAGCAGATGTCGATGGACCTTCTCGTGGTTGCTCCTGTCAGTACCTGCTTAAGAGCAGGGAAGCTAACACATCGACACCCTATTATTGATTAGTAGTATCATGTATCAAATAAAGAATGGTTTTTTTCTCTTCCCGTTCGTTGAACTTGCTTGTGCGTGTTTTATACAACTCCCTCATGGAGTCCACATTAAGCCGCCCCTTCCCCCAATTTTTTTCAAAGCCAGCAGAGTGGCCTCCACATTAACAAGGGCGGCCCACAACAACAGCTGAGGGACTTTGTGCTTTTTTTTAAACAGCATTGGCATTCAATCATTAATGGCGGCAGGCAGATGGAAAAAGGACAGTAACATAAAAAGTAAGCTTTTATTATGTGGTGTGTTAAAAAGAACAGCAGCGTTGAAAAGGAGGGAAAAAAGAGTGAGTTTCTTATAACCGCGATTTCTTTTGGCTTTTGAATCTTTATTAGATTAATGAAGATGGCAGTAAAGAAAAAGTCAATGGCAAACTCGGAAATAGTATACACGTTGAAGACAGGCTTTTATTGAAAGATTAATGAAGGTAACGGTAAGAGCTTGCTTCTTTTCAAAGGGAGGGAAAGATGGCGGATCTTTTTGACTTTGAATGGTTTTGTAATTTGACACACAGCATTTTGAAGAGGGATCGTCAACAATCGTCGACGAATCTATATGCTCGCCTTCACTACACGTCAACGAAAAGAAGAAGAAATGTACAACACACGTTGACGGAAACCAGAAACATAACAAACGAACAAGTAACGCTGCTTTTTCAATACTCGCCGCAACTCATACGACGATTTGCTTCTAACTGCCATCCCAAGATTTTAAATCGTGCATCTTATCAAACGTTGCTGATGCTCGCCATTAAATGTACTCGACATCCATATGTAAAATAGGACCGGTAATCACGCACAACACAATACGAAAGCAGGGGAGACATATGTACAGCAGTATTACGTGTTTTTACTTACGGCGGCCTATACTTTTTCATGCATATATTTGATCCACTTACTGAACAACGGCAGTACACAACAATAATATAATGGCGGTTGCTTCTTACGGACGAGGAAAACGAGCAAGAAAGGGATGCCACAATGCGTTTTTAAAGGGAGTATATCTTTTCATTGCTGTAGAATAGTGGGATCAGTAAGATGAGCGGGTATACAGAAACCATGTTCCTTTTCTCTTCATTGATAATAAAAAACCATACATTACTGGTAGCGATTCAAAGTCAATCAGACGTGGTCGGCGTATGTGTGGGTGATGTATGATGTATGTGGGAAAAAAACAAAATACAAAAGAAAGGAGGATGGTCGGCTCGTACGAGAGTCATACATGCATAATCTTGGCCTTGCTTCTGAGCACATGAAAGTTGTGCCAACGATGTTTTCGGTTAGTCAAGGGGTTGAAAGGGGCGTAGCAAGCGAAACATACCATTAAACTGGTTCTCTCAGCTTAGAACAGCTTGCCTTAGCGCCGTTGTTGCTGGTGTGCATACCCTCCCAACAAATTTCTTTCCTTTCCATTATTTTCGCGAACAGAACTACGCGAACACAGAAGGTAAAATAAAAAGAAAAAAGATGGAAAAGGCGTACCAAAGTGTGATAAAGCGCGTTGTGATCGTGTTACTGTCGTCTGTCATTGTTCTGCGCTTTGTTGAGCACGGTCCAGGCCAGCGTTCTTTTTGGAAATGAACTTTTGCCCATAAAAAGACACCCATTTTCACGGAAAATGCTGTTTTTGGTAATTTTGTATCACAGTGATTGTTCTGCACACGACACGATTTTTAGTGGGATCCCTATGTACATCAGTGACGGTTGGTTACCTGGCTACATACTTTTTCAATTCCGCTCCTTAGCAACTTCATAAGCAACCAATCCCAAAACTGCTCACAGCAGCCTTTTTCTCCCGCTCTCTTTTCAAAAGAATTCCTCTGTGCATCATGAACTCATGCCCCACAGTAGGTATTCGAGTGAGTGGACGCTAGCTTTCATCAACGCTTGCTGTGGACTTGTCTCAAGCCCCACGGCAGGAGTTGATGAAGGTTAGCAATCATTTGCGACTTCTACTTATCAAAGGACCCTCAAGGTCGAGCACGATGAAGAGAGTGTCCGTTCGTTGCGAGTGGTAGGCATGGTCCATACACGTAAGTCTTCAGTTCCACTGGGACAACCAATCCGTTTCGCTCTTGTTTGACTAAAGACCACTCGTATTTTCTACCAGATCTGCGTATGAAAACATATGTGATGGACGTTCCAGATGGATACGTGTGCCGTATCCGGGAAATCAAACAACAGCAAATTCCAGAAACATTGATCGACTTCTATGAAACCTACATCCCGTATTTAGAAGCTATGCTTAAGATTAAGGTAACATCGTTATTCATTTCCTCTGCAGTGCATTCACAACTTCCGCTCACGAGAAAACAACAGGGAATCGTAAAATCGACCATGGATGTAGTTGCCAAGCCAAAGAAAAACAGGTCAGATTTCGTATCGAGCGTAACAGAACCAAGCACAGTCATCATCCCATCAGCATTGAACGGACCTGTCAAAATAACCCCACAAAAAAGAAAGGCCGACGACTCTGAGTGTTCACATACGCAAGAAAAATAAGCACGCATTCACCTACCCACAATCACTCCAAACCTTTTCTGACAAAATCGCATCCACATTTCCGCCCATCTTTAACATGCTCTTTTCGCTGCATTATATTTCCATCTTTGACGCTGTACCAAAAACTTTTCACATTTTCTGTCCATCTTTTACCCTATACTTGTACTTCTCACTTAATTGACCCCATCCTTTTCTAAATACATCTTTGTCTATGTGCCGATCCCACAAGTGTATAATATTCAGTAGCCGCTTCAGATACGCCTTGCATTTCATTAATTTTGGATGATGAAATGGATGAACTCATGCGGCTCCTGCTGTTGCTGGAATGATATGTAACTAGGAGTGTTACCGAGTACTTCTATTTCTCCGTCCGTTTCTCTCTGCTTTTGCTCGTATTAATTACGCCATCGAATACAATGTTCAGCGTAGGTATCGAATAGAAGGATCAGTAGTTGAGCGATGCAAGGCTGTGGAAGTAGACACAGCACCGTAGAGGCAGTGAGGCTTTTCGGTCCTGCCCATTTCTCATTTAACTTCTGTATCTGATCTTTGCTATATCACCCACTCCGTGGGTAGTCTTTCTTTAACGTTTACATTCCAAATATGTCACTTTGTGATGATAGAGCTTTAATAAAGATAATAAGGGACAAGATTAAGTATCTTTGAGATGATGTTTTATTCCAACAAAAGATAAAGCTCTTTTATATTCTAGCTACTAAGACGGCGATATCAATTCATCCGACTAATGGATAAACTATGTGATAGAGGATGGATCAAGGACGTATCAGAACTTCTATTGAAGTCGCTATGTTAGTCGGGCACATCTTTGAAACCGGCGTTAGCTGATGTAATGGCCGAGGTACCTGTTGATAGGTTCATTGTCCTGTTCACGTAAGGTGGATCATCTGAGTGAGAGATTTTATTCAACAGTGTTTAGCCGAAATGCCGTAGTGTTCATACGTGTGTGCTATAATGTTTAACCGAATATCTTATTGTTGATATCTTAAGCAGTGTATTAATGTGGTTCACCACATCACCCCCTTCCAGGTTAAACATTATTCTGTGAAGAATGTGCTTAGCAACGTGTGCGTAAACGCTTACTGCGTCTAGTAGATGGTGTAGGTGTGGAACCCTCTTGACGTTTGGAAATAGTTCCTTTTGCTTTACGTTGTGATTGCTGTGGGATGTGCGTCACAGGTAATGCAGTTTGTATTTTGCTTTGCTTCGGTGGTGTGATACCAACACGTTCCCAATATTTCATGATTGGTTGTGGACTATTAAATGCTTCTGCTGGTTCCCAGGAATTCGTCATCAGGTGTATAATCTTTCCATCTAACCCGGTATTGATATTTGCCTGGTGCAAGCTCTTTGTGGTCTACAATTGACTGTACGGTGTAATATTTACCGTTTTCTTCAAATGCTTCTTCTGTGTCAATTAATTCATCCTGTGATAGGAGTTTCATTTGTGAGGGTGCGTAGTTACGAGAAGTTAATAGACCCTGTTCATCTCTAAGGACATAAGAACCACCTTTGGTTTTGCGTACTACAGTATATGGTCCTTCATATCTTGGATCCATCTTCTTACTGCGTAATTCATCAATGACCATGACCGTGCTTCCGATGGGATAATCGGTGATTCTGAACTTGGCATTGTATTTGCCTTTTTTAATATCATCCAGTGCCTTTGCTCTTTCCGAAATTCAGGAAAGACAATGTTTGTCATTTGTTCAATGCGGTTTTGCAGCTCATCTTCTGTGAGTGGCCGCGGGATCTGTTCTTTGCTATAGTCCCTGAAACCGTTCACTGTTCTATTGAACATAAGAGCAAATGGTGTAGAACCATGTCTATTGGCAACTTTGTTGTTAAGGGCTAATTGTGCTGGTTTGACATATAAGTCCCAGTCTCTAACTGCTCCTTTTGTATACTTGCGGATGATGTTAACAGTTGTTTGCACAAATCTTTCAGCCAATCCCTGAGCTCTTGGGTGAAAAGGCGTAGAAAGTCTTTGGTCGAATCCAGAGGCTTCTCGAAGACGAGTCATTAGTTGGTTCTTGAATTCAGTACCATTATCACTGCTGAGATAACGGCAAAAGCCCACTAAGCAAAATGTGTCGAAGACTGCTTGAACGACAGTGTCTGATGTTTTATCAGGAAGTGTGTGTAAAACACAAAAACGTGTGCATACGTCTACCATGACTAAGAGATAATTGTTTCCGCGATGGCTTGTGCCGAAGCCGCTTGCAAGATCAATTGTCCAATGATCACCCGGATAGAATGCATGAAGAGGTCTCAAAGGGTTATAACCTTTCTTGGTGATGTTGAATCGCTGGCATTCAGGGCAGCTTTTTACAATGTGTGCGGCTTCTTTGTACATATTGTTCCATTTCAAACCATCATTGTGTAGTGCTTTTGTGATAGCTTCAGCGCCAAAGTGACCAAATGCATGTGCTTTTTTGAGTAATTCCGGTCTTTCATGTTCGGGTGGTTCAAAATAGATGTCATCATCTATGTTGTCAGTGTTATTACTTGTTTGTGTGTTTACTGTGAGAGTCTTATTTTGTACAGTGTTATTATTTGTATGAATTTGCGTAGCACTACCCCCTTCCAGCTCTTTTTCATCGATGTGAAAAAGGCGCGATAATTGATCAGGAAGGATGTTATCTAATCCTGGTAGGTGAATAATTTCAAAGTCGTATTGTAAGATGGTGTCAAACCAACTGATCATCATAGCGTTGGCTATTTTTTGTGTATGGAGGAAGGTCAATGCTTTGTGATCTATGTATAATTTAAACGGTTTGCCATATAAATATTTGTGGAATTTGTCAAGTGCAAATATAATAGCTCTGAGCTCACGTCGTGTAGTGCTATAAGATCTTTCTGACTTGGAGAGTGCTCTAGCCATGAAAGCAATATGACGTGTTTCACCATCTATGACTTGGAAAAGTGCTGCAGCGATTCCGGTATTTGAAGCGTCAGTTGCAACCTGAAAAGGGTGTGATAAATCGGGAAAGCGCAGGATGGGAGCTTCAAGTAGCATTTTCTTTAACGTGTCAAAACTGTGTTGTTCTGTTTGTGTCCATAAACCTTTTAAAGATTTGGCATTGCGAAGTCGGTCTAAAGGTGCCATAACTTCAGAGACTTTTGGTAGGTAAGAGCGCATGTAATTGATAGTACCACAGAAGACAGCTATAGCTTTGCCAGTTGTAGGTGTAGGGATATTTTGGATGTTGCATACTTTGCGTTTATCCAGTGATACACCTTTGGTGGATACACAGTGGCCAAGTAAGTAGAAACAAGGTTGTGCATATACGACTTTGTCATGATTGATGCGGAAATTTACCTCAGTTAATTTGTCAATTACTGCGGCGACATGGATATCTTAACTCGGATAATCACATAGACTACAAGCGCTGACACTCCTGCTATAGCAACTCAGTATAAAAATATCTATAATGCAATCAATTCACAACCTACAACCTGGTCATTTCTAGAAAGTTACAAATTTGATTTTTTCACTTTTTCTTATTTTATCTGAACAATTAAGCTCGGATTCTTCACACGAAATGAATTGATGGCAGCAGTATGTGGAGATATATATGAATGGATGCATTTATTCAAAGCGCAGGGCGCAGAAGCGGTGGCAATTTTTGGTTGAATCAATCAAAGAATAAATGGAGGGATGAGTGGGGCGCCGTTTTTCTTGCCACGAAGAAGCGGCACGGACAGGTTGACACAAACGCCAGAAGGTGGGTCATCAATGTGCGCATATTTTTCAAGGACACAAATGTTGCTAGCTCTTCTAAAAACCGGGGAAATGTAAGCTGCGCAACTTCTTGCATCACATAGATTCCATCGTGGCGGAGGCGCGTCAGAAAAAAAGTGATATGAAAACCATGCACCTGGAAGGTCAGAGCGGCTTCCAATGCATGGTATCAATGGTATCCTTTGCTAGAGTTGCCAAACGCAAAAGATCGTGGCATAGCGCGTGGTTATCGATGGTGGGACGTGCAACTTTGACCTCTCCATATCCAAGACTGGGCCCAAAGTCGCGCTGCCGTAGCTTGGATATTGTGGCGTCAGGGCGGATCTTGTCATTTTCATCAGACATGACGTTGGACCAGCGAAGGAGCACTTTTCTGTCAGGATCAGAGAATAGCGATGCCAAGATGGGATCAAAGTACTTGGTGAAAAGCTCACATTCTCCAATAGTTTGCTTGTTTCTAATGGCAACGAGCGGCAAGCGGCGCATCCTATAAAAATTGTTCAGTTTTGGCACAGGCTTTCACGAACTACTAATCGATAATGACTTTACGCTACTGAGATGCCAATCGTATATGACGCAGCTGATAGCGCTGTTCATATAGACAAAATTCGGCATCTTTCATTTTAAGCTTAAGCAAAGCCTTTTCACCAAGCTTCTCCGGTTCAAACGCGTTTTCCAGCCTTTCAATCGCGGTTCTAAGACGCTTAATGGCTTCGAAACCATAAGCAATTATGGAATCTGCTTCTTTCTATTCACAAATATCAGCTTAAATGTAGAATTATTTAAAGCGATAGACATCAAAATCGCTCCTACCTCCAGCATGGGCACCAAAGACCGTCCAAGGGGGCACATTTTTTTTCCGAGTACCAGAAGCTCGATATCTGCCGATGATCCGAGCCAATTTCACGCATACATCGTCGCTGATATCCATCACGCGTAGAATCCAACTTCATTTCGAGCCGCTGTTATAATTGTGTCTATTAGAAATGAGTTGAGCAGGTTTTGACAGTTACCGTTAGTATAAAAGTGCAGATGCAAACTCGTAATAGTAAGAAAATAAAGTCGCGCTTTTGCTCTCCCTGTGTTATTTTGCTACCGCTCCCCATTCTTAATAATCTTTACGATTTACAGATGCACTGTTATAATTACCTTGTCTCAAGATGAACGGCACACCATGTAGTTACAATGCTTTTTTTTTGTTCACTGACGAAACATATACTGCTGCACTTCTTTTTTCTCTCAAGTCCCTTTATTCTGTGCCTGCTTCCCTCCACTTTGGGGGGAATAAGTAACTTGCATTAAATATCGCTCGATATGACGCGTTGTTTTCTTGCTTGTATTGATGCCGATTGATTGGAAAGATCCTTTCTTTTGCCAGGCATAAGCTATTGATTTGTGGATGGAAAAGAAAGACCGGTCAAAGGTTTCAAAGGGACTAGACAGTATCCACCATAAAGCACGGAAACATTATACTCGAATGATCCAGTTCATGTAAACAACATCTGTAGAGCAATAAACGGCTATAACCCGAATGGGCTGACGTGATATGACGTCGTTTGTGAGCTCTTGATGATTATTTACAGCTGATGATGCACTTGGAATGGTTGTCTTGTTACTAGTTATATTGGTGAATTATTAACCAAAAAAGGAAAAGTATCAGGAAAGAAGGGGATGGGGGATGGGGGGAGATAGCGGATAGTGTTATGCAAGTTGGTTAATATCTTATCAGCAGGATGACTGGGCGTGTATTAGATTGGGATAGCGCAAAGGTCAGGCCAATGATCAAAGGGTCTCTGTACAGGGTTCGGGTCAATGTTGTTTATATTGAACAATAAATTGTTTGTTTGGGTTTTGTTTGGAGTAAACATGTGCTAAACGCCGCAGCCAGCTTCTTCATGGGATCAGTGAGACATTGTAGAAAGTCTCGGCCATTGTTGTATCAACTGTCGTGGCGTGTGTAACGAAAATAAAAAACGCTCTCTTATACGAGTATATGCTGCCGATCTTCCAAGCCCGCAATGATGGATGTGGGCAGCTTAAAATAAATTGTCAAAGCCAGATTATAGAGCAGCATGGCTGTTTTCAGCATAGTATGCGCGTCATCCTAGAGCTACTATTATCCATACAGGCTGCTTCTTCAGGTTGTTTGGTTTGCTCGTTTTAACATCCTTCTCTATGAGGCTTGCTTTATAACCACGCTGCATAAGAAAGCTGCTTATTGCCATGGCATTCAGTAGTCATGACAATCCATGTTCCTGAAAGCCGCTTGTTGCCAGGACAAGCTTGTCAAAACACATTTTATTTTATTCGCGTCACCCATTTTGACCAATTCCGAGCGAAATGGCGGCTGCTCTTGCGAAGCGATTCGCAGCGCTTTTTTCACACAACCGCAACCAGCGCAATGGGCAGACTCGTAGCAACATGCACATACTCAACCCTTGTTTTTTCGAGGCTCTGAGGCCAAGTTACGATGTTTTTTGCGCAGGGTCTCCATTGTACTTTGCTGTCATGCTCGGCTTCTTCATGCGCAGATCTTCCGTGCTGGCCGTGAATAAAGTTGGAGGCGCGGGGTTGGATGGGGGGATGGAACCAAAGTTGGGGGACGTCACTCGTCCAGGCGAAAACACTACACTGTATACGCTTATGGAGGTGTGGTTTTAGACTGCTTGTCGTCTTTAGTCTCGCATTGAGCTCGCTCGGTGGTCAGCTTAACGAACGATAATCGTAAGCTGGCAAGCGTGGTGGATGCAGAGAAAGGGATTCTTTTCAAGAAAAACAGCGTCGATCGTATATCCTATCTGTCTGCTTTTTCCCAGGGTGCGCGTGAAGTATGATACATGCGAAAAAAGCAAACCAGATTGGCTCGGAACGTATCCTCCGAACTAACTTTTTTTCCTTTCCATTTTTCTCGCGAACTGAACTACGTGATGTGCATTGGAATAATAATAAAACTTTTTTCCTTTCCATTATTTTCGCGAACTGAACTACGCGAACACAGAAAGTAAAAAAAAAAAAAGATAAAAAACAGTGCCAAAGTGTGATAATGCGCGTTGTGATCGTGTTACTGTCGTCTGTCATTGTTGTGCGCTTTGTTGAGCACGGAGCTTATCTTTGCCTATTTTAGTTTTTTGTACGCAAAAAAAAAGATACAGGAAAGGAAAAAAAAGCAAGCGTCCCTTCAGAATCTCATTGAGCCCAGACCAGAGTTCTTTTTGGAAATGAACTTTTGCCCATAAAAAGACACCCATTTTCCGCAGCGTGTTGCTTCCTCACTTTTTCTTTCTCTTTTCATTTTTCACTTTTTCACGATCACGTATGGTAAGTCCCTTTCTTTTTTTTGTGAGTGTCTGGGGAGGGAGTGGGGGCTAACGCGGGTTTTGTAGGTCGTGGGTGGGTGGGTGGGTGGTGGTGCTTGTTTTGTAGGCACGGGCGACGGAGGCGTAAGGTAAGTGGGTGAAGGTAAGTGGGTGTGTGGGTGGGTGGGTGGTGGTGCTTGTTTTGTAGGCATGGGCGACGGAGGCGTAAGGTAAGTGGGTGAAGGTAAGTGGGTGTGTGGGTGGGTGGGTGGTGGTGCTTGTTTTGTAGGCATGGGCGACGGAGGCGTAAGGTAAGTGGGTGAAGGTAAGTGGGTGTGTGGGTGGGTGGGTGGTGGTGCTTGTTTTGTAGGCATGGGCGACGGAGGCGTAAGGTAAGTGGGTGAAGGTAAGTGGGTGTGTGGGTGGGTGGGTGGTGGTGCTTGTTTTGTAGGCATGGGCGACGGAGGCGTAAGGTAAGTGGGTGAAGGTAAGTGGGTGTGTGGGTGGGTGGGTGGTGGTGCTTGTTTTGTAGGCATGGGCGACGGAGGCGTAAGGTAAGTGGGTGAAGGTAAGTGGGTGTGTGGGTGGGTGGGTGGTGGTGCTTGTTTTGTAGGCATGGGCGACGGAGGCGTAAGGTAAGTGGGTGAAGGTAAGTGGGTGTGTGGGTGGGTGGGTGGTGCTTGTTTTGTAGGCATGGGCGGAGGCGTAAGGTAAGTGGGTGAAGGTAAGTGGGTGTGTGGGTGGGTGGGTGGTGCTTTTTTTTTGTAGCTTCGCGATTGGTGAGAGCGGACTGGGCATCTCAATACCAATCGACCTTTGATGATCCACAAAAAAGCGACCAAGACAAGACCCTAGCTTTGTGGGGAGAGGGTTACGGGAGCAGATGTCGATGGACCTTCTCGTGGTTGCTCCTGTCAGTACCTGCTTAAGAGCAGGGAAGCTAACACATCGACACCCTATTATTGATTAGTAGTATCATGTATCAAATAAAGAATGGTTTTTTTCTCTTCCCGTTCGTTGAACTTGCTTGTGCGTGTTTTATACAACTCCCTCATGGAGTCCACATTAAGCCGCCCCTTCCCCCAATTTTTTTCAAAGCCAGCAGAGTGGCCTCCACATTAACAAGGGCGGCCCACAACAACAGCTGAGGGACTTTGTGCTTTTTTTTAAACAGCATTGGCATTCAATCATTAATGGCGGCAGGCAGATGGAAAAAGGACAGTAACATAAAAAGTAAGTTTTTATTATGTGGTGTGTTAAAAAGAACAGCAGCGTTGAAAAGGAGGGAAAAAAGAGTGAGTTTCTTATAACCGCGATTTCTTTTGGCTTTTGAATCTTTATTAGATTAGTGAAGATGGCAGTAAAGAAAAAGTCAATGGCAAACTCGGAAATAGTATACACGTTGAAGACAGGCTTTTATTGAAATATTATTGAAGGTAACGGTAAGAGCTTGCTTCTTTTTAAAGGGAGGGAAAGATGGCGGATCTTTTTGACTTTGAATGGTTTTGTAATTTGACACACAGCATTTTAAAGAGGGATCGTTCAACAATCGTCCACGAATATATATGCTCGCCTTCACTACACGTCAACGAAAAGAAGAAGAAATGTACAACACACGTTGACGGAAACCAGAAACATAACAAACGAACAAGTAACGCTGCTTTTTCAATACTCGCCGCAACTCATATGACGATTTGCTTCTAACTGCCATCCCAAGATTTTAAATCGTGCATCTTATCAAACGTTGCTGATGCTCGCCAGTAAATGTACTCGACATCCATATGTAAAATAGGACCGGTAATCACGCACAACACAATACGAAAGCAGGGGAGACATATGTACAGCAGTATTACGTGTTTTTACTTACGGCGGCCTATCCTTTTTCATGCATATATTTGATCCACTTACTGAACAACGGCAGTACACAACAATAATATTATGGCGGTTGCTTCTTACGGACGAGTAAAACGAGCAAGAAAGGGATGCCACAATGCGTTTTTAAAGGGAGTATATCTTTCATTGCTGTAGAATAGTGGGATCAGTAAGATGAGCGGGTATACAGAAACCATGTTCCTTTTCTCTTCATTGATAATAAAAACCGTACATTACTGATATACTATTGCTATTATGCATGTTTGTTTATTGAGGCAATGATACATATGCTTGCGATATCAAACACGGCGTTCCTACCAAAGTGTTAGGAACATGGAAGTGGTGGTACAATAAGTAGCTGAGTATTTAACACGAAGACAGGGACGGAGTAGTTTGTTGACTTCATTACCAAGTTTTTTTATTCATTTCGAAATCTCGCAATTAACATGTCTCGTTTGCCTTTGAATTCCGAATCACTTCGTTGCGAAGAAGTTGAGCTGCATGCCACGTACTTAGAGGTTATTGCACGCTATCCAGAGGAAACGGGGGAACGCTGGCTGAGCAGGAAAAACGTTACGCTAATGGATGTCTGAAAACGGACGCGTTCTCAATGAAGATGGCAGTAAGTTTATTACAGTAAAGTTTTATATGAGCTATAAGAGATATGCTGATAGTATGTATATCAGCCCCAAAGTCCAGCGTAAAGACATACCGAGCATTATGTGATTTTTTCACACAGCTTCAATTGTCATTGTGTGGGCACCAAGAATCCCCATCCTGAGCGCCAAGGAGATGATCACATTGACAAGAAAAGAAGACCTTTACAAAGCAAATCTAAAAAGGTCCAGTGCCCTGCAGTGCTTCAAGTTAAGCAGTACACCCATGATTCTGAGTGGGTAGTTTTCCGCTTCTACCATCAGCATAACCATCCGCTTGGTGTCTTACGCCATCTGCCAAAACCAGCAAGGCTCACTAAGCTTATACAAGAAAAGCTCGACGAGGTTGATGATGTTGCGCGCGTAGTCCAAATCGTGAATGACAAGGTACAGGGCGTGCGTGGACGTGGCGGCTATGTGACATACGAGGATGTATACAATGTATACTACACGGTTAATGTCGGTAGAACGAGAAAGGCATTCAACGACTTTGAGTCTATCGGTCTTTGGCTTCTCGAGCATGAGCAGAACAAAAGCTATTACACTTTTGTTTACGGTCAAGGTACACTGCTCCCAGATGGAACCTGCTCTTCGACCTTTGCTTGCGGCTTTATGTCACCATGGCAAGAGCACCACTTGCTGAATGCCGGTGGTTTCTGTTTGGATGCTACGCATGATGTTACCATCTACCCTAATACCATCATGTACACCATCGTAATCTGCCATACTGGAACAGGGCGTGGTCTTCCTGTGGCGTACCTCATAACAAACGATCAGTCATCGGAGCCGCTATACCAATGGTTGATGGGCCTTAAGCAACGCGGGGTCACCCCACAACAAGTAACGATCGATTGCAGTGCCACTGAGAAAAAGGCAATCAAGGACACATGGAACACTACTGCAATCCCATTGTGTGCATGGCATGTCATGCATTCCTGGCACAGCAACATCTGCAAGAAAGTTGTTGTAGATGATGAATAAAACAAGGAGACCACCATCAAGGCTATCTTTGGCGACCTCCATGCCTTAATGTATAAACAAACCGAAGCGGAGTACTACGACACTGTGAATGTATTTCTTGAACGCTGGGCAAGCAACAGCAAATCTTGCAGTATTTTCAACAGCAATGGATTCAGAACGAAGTGTACAAGGAATGGGTCTACTGTTTCGAGCAGGATATCAACGTCGATATGAAGACTAATAACTTTGTGGAAAGCTGGCACAATCAGCTCAAGACACGCTTCCTAGAACGTCGTCGAAACCGTTGTATTGATGCTCTTGCAACGCTACTGTCTACCACAGTTGAAAAGAGAATGAAGTGACGGATCCGCATGCAAAAATCAGGCATTGGACGGTTGGGCACAGTCGATCGTGAGCTTCGTGCATCAGAGCAGAAAGCAGAAGCATTAAGCGAAGAGCAGCTCGAAGCAATGGTCCAAAAGCATGATAATCTTTATACAGCTCGCTCATTCACCAACCTTGGAATACAATACACGGTATTATTATATATAGCACAGAGACATATGCATATATATCATTCTAAGTAAACATTTTTTAGATTACTGTCACCAATGATGATATCACTGCCTGTTCCTGCCCTGCTTTTGCGCGCCGCCATATTCCCTGTAAGCACATGTTTGCGCTCGAGCTTTACGACCATAACGACCTTGAAGTTCTAGTTACCAAACCTGCAACAATGTTTGATGATGAGCCCAACACCAGCGCAATAACATCCACCACCCAACACACACAAACACACACTCCCCGTCCACAATCACCACTATCTGTTGTACCTACCGAGACAAATGCACAGCGCCTTAAAGCAATGCTTGTCCAGATGCAACGCCATTCAAGTGATGTCACTGTTAGTGCTGCTGATGATGAATCACTAGGTGATATCATACAGCAGCTTATCCCAATCCAACAAAACCTCGATAGCATCGGCACTGTCCCCACAAACCGTCGCCTGCAAATACAACATCGCCGCCATTAACACCCTTTTTCCAGTACTTCTTCTTCCTTCTTAGCCTGTCTTTGTATTATTCAAACTATATATATCGTATTTCTATCCTCTGATCCTTAAAAAAAGTATCCTGCTTTCAGCTCATCACTTGATATAAATATCCATCTCGCCCAGAAGATTGGCTATAGATAAAAATCCGATATAATGTACGGTTTTTATTATCAATGAAGAGAAAAGGAACATGGTTTCTGTATACCCGCTCATCTTACTGATCCCACTATTCTACAGCAATGAAAGATATACTCCCTTTAAAAACGCATTGTGGCATCCCTTTCTTGCTCGTTTTACTCGTCCGTAAGAAGCAACCGCCATAATATTATTGTTGTGTACTGCCGTTGTTCAGTAAGTGGATCAAATATATGCATGAAAAAGGATAGGCCGCCGTAAGTAAAAACACGTAATACTGCTGTACATATGTCTCCCCTGCTTTCGTATTGTGTTGTGCGTGATTACCGGTCCTATTTTACATATGGATGTCGAGTACATTTACTGGCGAGCATCAGCAACGTTTGATAAGATGCACGATTTAAAATCTTGGGATGGCAGTTAGAAGCAAATCGTCATATGAGTTGCGGCGAGTATTGAAAAAGCAGCGTTACTTGTTCGTTTGTTATGTTTCTGGTTTCCGTCAACGTGTGTTGTACATTTCTTCTTCTTTTCGTTGACGTGTAGTGAAGGCGAGCATATATATTCGTGGACGATTGTTGAACGATCCCTCTTTAAAATGCTGTGTGTCAAATTACAAAACCATTCAAAGTCAAAAAGATCCGCCATCTTTCCCTCCCTTTAAAAAGAAGCAAGCTCTTACCGTTACCTTCAATAATATTTCAATAAAAGCCTGTCTTCAACGTGTATACTATTTCCGAGTTTGCCATTGACTTTTTCTTTACTGCCATCTTCACTAATCTAATAAAGATTCAAAAGCCAAAAGAAATCGCGGTTATAAGAAACTCACTCTTTTTTCCCTCCTTTTCAACGCTGCTGTTCTTTTTAACACACCACATAATAAAAACTTACTTTTTATGTTACTGTCCTTTTTCCATCTGCCTGCCGCCATTAATAATTGAATGCCAATGCTGTTTAAAAAAAAAGCACAAAGTCCCTCAGCTGTTGTTGTGGGCCGCCCTTGTTAATGTGGAGGCCACTCTGCTGGCTTTGAAAAAAATTGGGGGAGGGGCGGCTTAATGTGGACTCCGTAAGGGAGTTGGTCGCGTCGCTGTGGGAACTTGAAAAAATTTACTCTGTGATTGAAAAACTTCTCTGACGTAATTTTTCTTGATGAATAACGGAAACCGGACTAACACCGGAAGGAACGAAGAGCAGCGGGTAAAAAAGCGCTAGTCGGTTGTAGATGATGGTGCTGACGTTCTGGATGAAACGGTGGAAACGCTGAGGGACTCGGCGAAAGATGATGTGGAGGAGGTGCTCAGTGGTCAATTGTAGCAGAATGTTATCGAGCGTGGACAGCACCGGAAGCGGAATATCAGGGATTAGCCTGGGCGGTGATAGAGATGGTACTCTTGGTCTGACGGTCGGCGTTGCGGCGACGCTTGTTAGTTTTCCCTTTGTAGCTGTTGGGGTTGTCCGGGCAGCCGGCCGAAATGTGCCCGACTTGTCCGCAGGTCCAGCAGGCACGATGTGCCTGAGGGCGTTCCGGGCAGATACGAACATGGTGGTCGGGTTTGTGGCAACGCGAGCAATGTAGAGCCATGGAGGCCCAGGTGGCGTAGAAGCAGTCTTCAGTTGTTTCCCATTGAACACGGTGTGCGAGGTCATAGTAAGGTTGCTCATCTCGTATAGGTTGGCGGTCCAGCACCGCGAAGCCATTGCCTAAGTACATGCCGGACACGGCGTCTCAATAGATGCCGCAGTCTAATACCTTGCCGTATACGCTGAGGCTGTTGATAATGCCCGCGACTAATGCAGTGTGGTTCCTGTAGGGGAGATGGGATAGGCGCACTTTCTTGATCTGGGCATCTCCTGATAGAGTGTTGCAGGCGAGAATGATAACGCCGTCTTTAAAGTGAAGTCCTTGGGTTAAGGCAGCTTGAATCACTTCCGGGTCCTCAGAGTAGAGCTCGATGATAACGCGAGGGCCTTCTTGGATTGATTGCGCACCACAATTCTCGGGGAACTGCTGGTTGATGGTGGCAAGAATACGCGGGATTGGTTCGGTACGGCTACTAACGTCGAAGTAGACACTGTCTGCTGAGGCGGGTGATCCACCAACACGCCAGATGTTGGAATGGATAACCCGAGTAGTGCGGGTGTTGTTTTTATCGTCAAGCAATTCTCTAGTCTCTGATTCTTGTCGCATGAGCGACTGTCGATGTTTCTGAACGACTTTGGCGAATGAAAGTCGAGGAACGTCGAGTTTTTGCGGTTTTGGGGGCGATTGGGGTGAGGCAGGGCTTGTACCCTGCCGGGTGTGATTTTTGTGCGGAAGAGCCATGATGCAAATAGATGGAATAACATGGATAAGACGAAATACATAGTATGGGTTTGAAAATTAAAAATGCCAACTTGCTGTACTTAGGAAAAACGTCCACATCAACTAGCTTTTATAACTTTAAAACTAATCACACAGAACGAACGCGTCAGAGAATTGATCTTTCAGCGATAACTGGTGGACTTCATTATCGTCACTGTCGACGGTAGCGCAATTGCAATAGTCATACGCAAAATCCGAGATGTACCTTTTTTACGCATGATATTCCACGTCTATATAATCAAGTGTCACATTGAGAGGCAAAAGCTTAGGGTTGGTCCCTCAACAACCATGACATACAACTAAGCTTATATAAAGTCTTTTTTGTCCCAGGGAAATATTAGCGTAGTATACCTCAAATTGCTACATACTCTTTCTTTTGAGCAGTGTCACTATTAAATTGAGCGCAGTGACTTCATATTGATTTAGCCTCTCAACTTTTGATGCGACACCATAACCCTTCGTCGGGTACCTTTATCCTCCTTACTGGGAGGATAACACTCTCATTAATTTTAACTTGAATGCTACAGCGCACAAAATAGCACGATCATTTTCTATACAACAAACGCGTCAATGTTTTCCCGTACTTGTGTGCAGCGGAAGCAATTGCAGGAAATTCATGCATCGGGAACTTGCCTTCCCACGAGTCCTGTACAAACTCTTTACTCCTTCCCGTTCATTCTTTATCCATTCATGACACATTAGCAATAGGTTATCAAAAGAAAGGGCAGGTCTTTAGCTTTAACATGATACTAATATCATGTACAGTTACGACGATAATTGCGGCGGAATATTGCTTTGGAAATTGCCTAGTCTTAAAAAGACGATGCCAGGTTCCCCTACACCGTGTCTAAAACTTGTTTCTCCAACAATCGAGTCTGAAACTCAGTTGCGACAGTGCCCTCTTCTTCCTTCCTTTTCAAATAAACTGACTATGTTCGTCATTCAGCAAAGAAATATTCATGTAGAGCAGAGCCGTGGCTATAGAATGATGCCAATATTGATACAATCCTCGAATTATAAACGACGACACTATAGCTAATAATGTAGAATGGTCAATGAAAAACGATCGTTTCTCTGCCGCACTGTTGACTGAAACATGCATTGTGCTCTTTCTTAATGTTGACCTCATCGCCTATGCGCTCGTTTGGCTATTGGACAACAGACAAATCACGCAATTGCCAAAGAATCTAATTGATTGTTCCAATTATTCACAACGAGTCTTATATAAAAAGGTACGCGTACCCACCCATCCATAGTTCTTTGGCCTCTTCTCTTCCGCTTCTTTCTCCTTCTCCTTCTCCTCCTCCTCCTCGTCACCAACTGTACGTATAACTCTTGGGAAACGGGATCCATCGCATGGCCGTGCGTGTGGTAGTGTGAATGTCTGTCAAGAAGTATCACGACGACTCACGATCAAATCTCTTGCTTTCTTTCATTTCTATAGCCGTCTCCTCCTCGGCCTCGCCCGGTTACTGCTTTAATGGAGGAGAGAAGCAAGAGTGTACATGGTGTGTGTCAAAGATGATGATGACTGTGCTATTGATTACTCACGATCGAGCCTTAACCAAAAATTCCCTTCTACAAAATAATTAGGAGGTCACCCGCGAACACATGGAGAAAATCGACAACAAAATATACAACGGCCGCTCCGTCAACAATGAAGTCAAGAGACTCATCGCCTCAGCCTCCTCAAACGAGAACCTGAGTCAAATGTTTGTCGGTAAAGTATAGATACACGTCTCCCATCTGTTTCTGATCTATTGACCTTATGATGACTAACATTGTTTACCGTCTGTATATGTTATATACATAAATAGGCTGGGCACCTTACATATAATACTCAATAAAATAAAATTGCAAATATAATATGCTCCTAGCATATACATGTATATACATTACTCCTCTATTATCAGAAAAGTGATTCCATAGCATATCTAACAAACAAACCACCTAAGTACAATTGCCTGGGCGCAAGTATTCTGTTCTTCGTTGTCATTTCTTTCAGTATTGTACATACTTTAAGTACGTTAAGCTTTTTATTAAACTCTTATTATTCCCGTTCCAAAGACCTTGTTCATCTCGAACAATGACGCCCGAGCTATTTTTTTGCAAAAGTAAATATACTTGTCCGTAGAGCAAGTAAAACGATAAGGGCTCTCGAAAAGCGCTATGGCGTAGTTATCCGATAGGTTTTGTTAACGTCAGTAAGCCTGTATCGCCCAGTTCATGCATACCTGTGATCTGCAGCAACATAAAGCTTCTATCCAACTTCTGGCACGGGCTTTGTAAACTGTTGGTTGTAACACGCCGATCACTTTTTACTACCCTATGTAGCATTGAATCAACAGATACCGGGACAGCCAAAGTTAGTTAGTGTTGATACAGAATTGCTAGCATACTTGGGTATGTGATGGTGCTCCATTCATGTGTATATGTACGTAATTGTTGTATTATATATGTATGTGGGTTACAGTAGTACAGTCAATAATGAGAACGTTCGCTATATTGAAGCAAAGTGTGTATCTTTCGAAATTTTTAAATCCAAAATCATGCAACATATATACGTTATCAAAAGCTGCAGATCGAAAATACGATATGGACAAAGATTGCGTTTGTCGATTTTTAAGGATGAAACACAATGGGATCGCAACATAGCTCACTTATTAGTGGGAAATCAACACAATGAAGAACAATGTGTATACTGCTGCCTGTATGCCCAAAGCTGTACTACTGTATGTAAATTTATATAAATGTTCCCTTGACATCTGATTACCTATCAACATTATAGGCTACTCCCACTTCTTTCTTTACTTAACTTACTCAACTACAACTACAGTACCTTTAGCCTCCTCCTCATACGTACATATTCAGTGCGATTTTAAGCCGCCATTAATCAACTTTCGTTGCTAACCACCTGCAACTTATGTATACGAGCTGGTCAATAGAAGATACCATTGTCAGTTCGGAGCTGAAATGGTATCGCGTCAGTGACCTGATCGATTATATATACACGGTACAAGAATAGTTATTTACCATTGACTACCAAGGTGAGAAGTTCAAGGCGCCTTTGTTAGAGCACTTGTCTCCTGCGACAGAACAGCGCAGATTCGAAAAAGGAGATACTCTGATATGCGAAAGCGTCGCACCTTGGTCCAGATGTCTTCCCCAATTGTTTTACACGGCTAGCCTAGTAGCAAAGACGGTCCAGGGGAAATATTCTACATTCGGCGCTGCTGCTGTTGATGAAGACGGTAACCATCCTAGAATGGTCTTGCTTGAACATCTTGCACAAGCTCTCCAATATATCGAATCTTGGCAGGGCGTCTTTGACCGAACGGCTTTTGAGAAACGGTACAAACTTGACTGGATTGATGATGATGATGTGGCCTGTGATGTTGACTATCACGACGAAAGCGACGCCAAGCCAAAATTTTCAAAGCGATCTAGGAGTGGTGACGCATCGAAGGACCAGAGACGAAAAAATGGTGGTCAGCATATCGTGCCCATTGTAAAGCCCATTGAAGGAACGAAGCAAGAAGACAGAAAAGAAGAAAAACACAATGGTGAAACCAGAGCGGATTTCAACGATCCAATCGAGTCGACAAGAATGGAAAAGGAAAATTCATCTGCAACGAACAACCTCACACCCGACCAAGATAATCCACCGGAAGATATGCAGCACTGTAGCAAAAGTACAGAATTTTGCACTGTATTGAAGTAAAATGTTCCAATAAGAATCCAAATTAGCGATTCCTCATAACCTTTCTTAACTGGCTTGTTATGATACAATAGTACTCCTCTTTTTAGTTTCATTTGAGAAAAAAAGTCTTTGAGCGCTGACACTTCTTTTATCTGTTAAACAGTTTATAGCACATCATACACTTCTTTAGCTGATATTATTTCTGGTAACAATATAACGATTTACACTGAGACGGCAAATTAAAAATTGTTCAGCTATTTATAAAAGACAGCAACGTCTGCAGTATTTTCTACATCCAAGAGATGTGACTATAAGCAAGAAATCTTTTTAAGAAGAGCACGCACACAAAATACAGATTCAGGACATGATATAGACAATAAGAGGATGGCATTGAATACGCATCAATCACTCTAGCAGGAATACTGCTCAATTAGATAGCATCGAACGTGTAGCATCCCAAAAACAGTACAGCAGGTCAAAGCGACAGTACGATCTCGTCGAAAGAATCAAATATACACTCGGTTGCCTCTTTTTCAGGCACACGCAAGGAAACTCAGCTTTGCTCTTTTTTTTTCTCACTTCGACATAATATAAAAAGTATAGAATGGATAATTCGGCATCACCGATTCCACTGGACGTGGCAAAAGCTATAAATATGAAACTATAATTATACGCTGTAACAAAGCACCTTTGTTTGAATAAGTGAAAGGCGTAGGCACCAAAAAGCAAAGACTAATGGTTGAAAATGCTGCTAGCCAAGCGACAGTAACATGGGCGAAACAATAATGCTGTAAGCCAAACGAGGGGCCGTTGCCCAAGTGACGATGCCGTTGACGAAATAAATTGCTGCAAGCAAATTAGTAACGCCGTTAGTGAAAAAGAGAGCCATTGACCAAGTGAAAATGCCGTTAGGCGGAAAAAGGGGCCATTAGCGAAATAAAATGCTGTTGGCGAACGAAATGGCAAATCCTGTAAACCAAAAAAAAAATCCCGTTCGCGAAAATTTTAGAGCCCGTGTCCGGGATTGGATACCTTTTTTTTCTCCTCAATTTCTCTATTAATACATATAATTTCGGACAACATGCATCTTGCTGGCAATTTATGCTCAAATATTTATATGTATTTAAAATTAAGCATCACGATCACTTGTATAACACGTATTCTTTCTAGTATGCACCACCCTGTATCCTGCGGACTTATACATGACGATAAACCGTTGCTCTGCTTCTTGACAAGTCTGCTTGACCACATCACAAGGCTAGTAACATTGCTTTATACTTACTTAATCGCAGTAATGAGTGAGACGCATACATACATATCAGATGAGATAAATACTGATACCACATAATATAATGTACGTTATCAAGCACGGATGCACCATATATACCGTACTTATAATGCAAGAAAAAGCCAGTTGGTTTAAGGGTCTTTTGAATTTGCTACGCTCACGCGAGACTAACTGCTAAGAGCACCTGCAGCGGTCGCTGTTACGAAACTGTTAAATTTCAGAGTTTAACAGCCCGCTTAACAGTGCGTAACAGCTTAACAGGGCATTTCGTGCAGCGGTTACTGTTACGAAGCTGTTAACTTCACACGTCGTTGGTTTCAATGAAAGCTTTGCCCTTTCTCCTGAGCAGGGGGCAGCGGCAGAAACGTCAGACAGGCGAGTGGCGTTAGAAGTATCGTTGTTCAATTTGAAGAATACAAACAAAGAATGAAGTGAGATATAGCTTTATTTTTCAAGTGCTTTTTCTCGATTCAAGAAACTGTTAAATTTAACAGTTTTTGTTCGGGCTGTTAAATTTAACAGGACGTTAACAGCAACCGCTGCAAGGTCTGGCTGTTAAATAAACTGTTAAATTTAACATAACAGGTTCTTAACAGCGACCGCTGCAGGTGCTCTAAAAGAGAGTCAAAGCTTCCTTCGGTCCCATATCGCTGTTACCTGAGCTAATCAACCTGTTAAATGTTTTACTTCTCCTTTTAGATTAGCTGGTATGGAACTAAGCTTTTTTCACTATAGTCATAATTCCCCAGTGCGTGATGCTGCTGTAGGAATGGTCACTCTATTCAAACCTTGAAAACCAGCACTCGTTGTCGTTGACCACGGCACACACTGGTTTCCCTCTCTTTTTTCTCATCCACTGTCGTAGTTCGATTTAATTAGTGTGTCTTCGTAATCGTATCGTTCTTCTGCTTCATCACCTTAGCCGCTTCTTGACGCCGGACAATTGTGGATGCACGCCTTTATCAAGGCATCAATACCAAGTACAAACCACCAAGCCAGCAAGATCTGCTATGAAGTATGGACATCCAAGAAGGATAGAAGGATGAAAGGTAAAATGCATGAAAGGAAGGATGGGTGGAAGTCGGAGGGAAGACAACACTCAAATATATGTATCAAACGGATGTTTGTGCTACACCTACGTTGTATTTTGTTCTGAGTGCTGGCTGCTAAGGATAAAGCTGGAATACTTGTTGTTCGTCCCATAAGAGCCATTAATCACTGGCTTTATCGGTACAGAATAGCTTCTGTTTATTATTTTTTCTCAGAACTGTGGGTTAACCGGACAGCATGCTCTGGTACACCCAGGTATGTCAGTTCTCCCCAAAATAAAAACATCATTCGCCATTTATCGGACAACAAAATCAAGGCATCCTTCCCCACGCGATGTGAAACTAGTGCTGTAATATGACACCTTATATAGACATGATACAGCTCTGTGGCGAGAAAGAATTATGCGACTCGTAAGTGATTTGGGACGAACAATGATACTATACAGCTTTTTTCTAGTTTTGTACTTCAAATAAAACCAAAGATACGAGCGATGAGGACAGGCTACAATATAGAGAGCGAGACAGCATGCTCCCTATATTCCGGCTTTAAAGACACGGCAACGCGGATGTACCATCAACTCAGAGGCATCTGAGAATCCCACTAGTACGACTTTGGGCGCAAAAGATACGACTTGATAAAAGACACTAAAAGGCCCCACACTCAGTGTATTTGAGAATATTAACAAGAGACAGTATCTGGTTGAAGCTCGTGTAAAATTACCCAAGCTGATAGCATAGTAACCCAGGTGTCTAGACGTGGCTGGACTTTTATTGTGTCCCTTCTACTCATACAACCCCTGCACATCTGACACAAATTCCTCACCATGACTTCTGGGGCAGCAGCATGCTGCAACTGTGTGGGAGTCGTTCCACGTATAAAAAGAAAGCTAAGCACCCGTTGACCCGGTGGGGCGGTTTCACATACAGACGATGAAAGAAGTTTTTTTTGTAAGCGGGATTATGAGTGATTGATTATCTGGTTACATTGCGTAAAAAACAGGGTCCAACAGAGAAGTGTTTCAGAAAAAATTCAGGGTTCAACACGGCGGGGTACTTACTTGCTGCTCTTTTTTTTTTCTGGGTGGCAAATTAAATCAACAGTTTTTTATCCCCGCAATTGAATGGAAATCCTCTTCTCTCTTGTATTAGTAACCAAAGAGAAATATATCTGTGTGCACATGCATGATGTCATAAGTATTATGCACAGCTACAAATGGGAAGCAAACTGATCAAGCGGTTAGGTCCATAATTGTTCATGCTGCTGCTCTTGCTACAAGCGAAGATAGTGGGGGATGACCTCACTCGGAGAAACTTTTTCTTTTTTAGGTCGGCGACTTTTTTTTCTCTCGGTTTATCTTGGCCCTGCGCAACGACAAATTTTTTTTTCCCTTTGTTCAGGGTGTTACCCTGTGAAAAGCAGGGCTCCGAAAAGAAATTGGGAAAGGGAAAGATGAGTCAGCGAAGCCCCAATAGGTCGTGGTGGTAACGTCAGGGTCGGAGCAGCCAGAGCAGGGACTGTTAGGTAATCAGCTGACAGCCAATCAAACAGTGCATGCGATGATTCGGGCTCGGGTTCTGTGTATCCATAGCAACAACTTATCTATGGCAACAAAATACGGTTGCTATGACGACAACGAGGATACTTGTTGTTGTGTACGTGTGGGTAAATAATACATATGCACATGGCTCTTTTTGGGGAGAAGATTAAAGAAGTGTTATTGAAGCGTTCGATACTGAGCGAACAAGGAAGGAATTAGCGCAAAAAACAGGGCCCTAATCTTTATGTAATCAGGTGAGTTAATGAGAGAGAAACTTAAGGGTCAAGGGCCTGGAGGATTGATTCACCGGCCTTTTTTGTTTTATATAGCGTCGTCAGAAACCCTTCTCTTCTTGCTCTTTCTTTCTTTCTTCTTCTTCGTTAACTGTCTTTTCTTTTTCCCAATACTTTCCAACATTCCATACCCCCATCTCCACAAATAAACAATAACATACAATGAGATTGATTGTCCGTGAAGATTACAGCGAAGTCTCGACTTATATCGGTAAGTTCACTCGCCCCTCCCCTGCAAATACTCCTCCATCCAGCCATACAACTTGGCAGTGCTTCATGTTTTGGCACAAAACGAAGTACGAAATATTCATAAGATGACAATAGCAAAGTACATCAAGGAGCGTATTCGACAGTTCAAGCCCTCTGCCGAGCGTCCCTTTGTCCTCGGTCTTCCTACCGGCTCCTCTCCCATTGGCACCTACAAGGCCCTCGTTGAGCTGCACAAGGCCGGCGACCTCTCGTTTGAGCATGTGGTTACGTTCAACATGGACGAATACGTCGGTCTGGCTCGTGACCACCCTGAATCGTATCACTCGTTCATGTGGAAGAATCTCTTTATGCATGTGGATATCAAGCCCGAGAACGTCCACATTCTGGATGGCAATGCTGAGGATCTGGACGAGGAGTGCAATCGCTTTGAAGCCGAGATTGCCCGTGTGGGTGGCATCGAACTGTTCCTAGGCGGTATCGGCCCTGATGGTCACATTGCCTTCAACGAACCCGGTTCCAGCTTAACCAGCCGCACTCGTGTCAAGACTCTTGCGTATGAAACCATTATTGCAAATGCTCGGTTCTTTGACGGTGATGTCAGCAAGGTGCCTAAACTGGCCTTGACGGTCGGAGTAGCGTAAGTGTTGCATCAAACATCTATCTTCTTAACGCACAACAAACAGACCAGTGGCGTCTGAGTATAGAAATTTTTACAAAAAAGTGTAAATGATCAAACACCTTTGTTGATGAAACAAAAAAACTTTCCGGATTGTTAGTACTGTCATGGATGCTCGGGAAGTCTGTATCATCATTACTGGTGCACACAAGGTAAGGCTATCATCATTGGTGGGAGTTTTACATAAGAGAGACGCACCACTATGAACCCAAATATAGAGTAGTGTGAAAGAGAGAGGGGACCCTTGGGAAATCCTGGTGTAACTGATAAGGGATCACTCACTCACTCTTTTTTTCCCTTTGCTCTTAGTCAATCGCACTTGCCAAATGCATCGAAGACGGTGTGAACCATATGTGGACCGTTTCGGCAGTACAGATGCACCCCAAGGGTCTAATTGTCTGTGACGAGGACGCGACCCTGGAGTTGCACGTAAAGGTAAGCAAGAAAAGAAAAACGAGAGAGTGTAAAAAAAAAGGGAACAAGACATATCCTCTGTACTACCTTCCCACACATGAAAACGAAAACGGATGGCTGATCTAATTGTCGTTCTCTCTTGTGTACGCATCTTATATTTAGACCGTCAAGTACTTCAAGTCTATCGAGCATGTGCATCATTCACTTATTGGTGCTGAAAACTTGTCGCTTCAGGGTAAGTTTTATTGCCTAGTAGAGATAGTTGCTAGAGACAAACCCCGTACTTGTGTCATTTATTTTACTCACCCTTTTTTACTCTTACTGTGCCAACTCCAATGCAGGCGGCGTCAAGCAGCTCCGAAGTCCCACATCGCCCAGCCATCCCAAGATGCCCTTCGAGTAAAAGAGTACATACAACAAAAGGGAGAGTTATTTTACATAATCCAAGCAACATCATCAACCGCCCTTCACACAACACCCACACACTCATTCAGACATAGCCAAATTACTCTCTTTTATCTTCCCCCCCTCTTTGTGCATTTCCCCCCTCATATCATGCTTTTATCACACAATAAAGAATCTTCTATAATTACTAAGCACTGTGACTATATACACTACAACTGATGCTACTAATATCCGGTGGATGAAATCGAGAGAAAACGAAGAAGGAGCTCGTGGCTACACATGTATATATGGAACAGGGTTCAAGGCAACGGGTTTTCTAAGCATTCAGGGTCTCAGGGAACGATTCGTCTGTGCAACGGGAAAAGACCACCTGACACACCACAAACGGACACCATCACACTCAGCCCTTCTCAAAAGGTGATAAAAGCTTTTTCTTTTTCTCTTGTGCTCTCTCTCTTTCTCGTTTCCACTTTTTTCTTTCTTCTCCTTCTCTCTTACTATTTCTCTCTCTATCCCCCCTCTTCCTTGTCTGTTTGTTGTTTTCCAACCTTGTTGCTAGGCCATCTTCTTCTTTTATCACCTATCCTAGCACCGTAATACATTTACACCTAAATTTACTATAGTATTATGGCCGCCACTAATTATACTAGTAACAACAACAAGGAGAAGATCATTAAACGTCTCGATTGGATCCGACAAGACTTCACATTGACTCCCGCTATATTTAAAGCCATTGTAGAAGGATTCAAGCAAGAATGCGACCAAGGCCTCAACACAGCATCAGCTTCAGGGCTTGCCACCATGATCCCATCCTACGTTACTCGTCTTCCAACAGGTCATGAAACCGGAATTTACCTCGCCCTTGATCTCGGTGGCAGCACATTACGCGTCTGTGCAGTGCAACTCCTAGGCCAAGGACAAGTCAATGTTACCGAAGTTCGACGCTCGATTACGGACCAGTTACGAACATCCTCAACCATTGTTTTCTTTGATTGGATCGCCGACACGGTTGCGGAGCTGTATGCATTACTGCCAAACCAACATGTAGCACGCGACAATGATGCATCACCTCCACCGCAGCTGGCCATGGGCGTAAGCTGGAGCTTTCCATTAGAGTATGTATTATGCAAAGCAGACTCGCATAAGCTTGCATCTTACTATTTGAAGAAATGTATTGTGTTGTAATTTATCGTTCACCTGATATATATGGATGATCTCTTTGATAGCCAAACAGGGATCAGCAAAGGTACCATACTCCGCATGGGCAAGGGGTTCACCGTTACAGATGGGATCGACGGCCAGGACCTCGCCACCTTTTTCCTTGAAGCTTTCCAACGCAAGGTATCTCTCTATGTCATCTTTTGTTTTGATTTACAGATATACATCTGATAATAGCCCTATATTATTTGCTCATAACCCATCCTCCTGCTGACACGTACACACAAACAAACAATTGATCATCACTTACCTACCTGTTGTAGAATATCCCCGTGGTTGTCACTGCCATTGTCAACGATACCATAGGAGCTCTTGTTGCACACGCATACAGCAATCCACAAGCCCGGGTTGGCTTCATCTACGGCACTGGTGTGAATGCTGCGTACCCAGAAAAAGTATCACGGATCATCAAGCTCAACGTCGCCGAATGGCAGGACACTGCCACTGAAATGCTTGTCAATACCGAAATAGATATTTTTGGAAATGAGTCCTACTTGCCACTCACACGTTTCGATCGTGCCTTGGATGCAAGCCACGCACAACCTGGGTTCCAACCATATGAGAAAATGATGTCTGGAGCCTATCTTGGCGAGCTGGTGCGACTTGTCGCTGTTGATCTCGTGAATGATCGAGAGTTGTTTGATGGCCATGTGCCGTACCTGTTGGCTCAACCGTGGTCCTTCTTAACTGCTCATATGAGTGAAATCGAAGGGTACGCACAAAAGTATCATTTTTTCATACACTGTTTGTCTCTCTCTCTCTCTACACTAATAACCCATGAAATTTCTTAACCAACTGGCATGAACTTAAATAGATACTCAAGTGATGATCATCAGCTTGTTGTCAGTCGCGTTACCGAGTTGCTTCAATTTGCCGATAACTATACCCCCACTGAAGCTGATATCGATGTCTTTTTGGATATCTGCGTCATGGTGTCTACGCGTGCTGCTGGACTTGCTGCTGCCGCCCTCGTTGCCATTATCGAACAACAATCGTTTAAACCCGATCAAGACATTGTCGTTGGTGTGAACGGCACGACATTTGAAATGTACCCAGGCATGCCACAACGGATCCACCGAGCGCTGGAACAATGGTTCGGCGAAAGCATAGCCAAGCGTATCAAATTAGAAGTGGCTCGTGACGGCGGAAGTATTGGTGCCGCCCTTGTTGCCATGCTGTACCAAGAAGGGTAAGTGATATGTGTCTCTCAATTTTTTCCAAGAGACGCTTTTATTTCCCTCACGCTCCTGCATCTTCTCCGTGTTTGTTTTATACTGATCGTCAATTCGATTTTTACTAGTGTTCACTCGAGTATGCAGAGCTCCTCGTCATCTACTGCAAGAGAAAGTCCTCAAACAAAGAAAAACGACAATCAGCGTCATTCGTCATCAACGACCGAAGAAGGTCCCCATCGCCATCATCGACGTCAACGTCGTCGTGCTCGTGATGGCGATAGCAAATGTGCACCCTTTTTGGATTGTTTCTTTGGCTGGGCACCATGGTGGAAGCAGAGCAACAAACGTGCCGGTCCTGGCACTGAATCCGTTTCCTCGTTGTCTATGGCCAAAGACGAGAAACATTCTGCATAGTGTATTTTGTCATGCTTCGCCGTTTTCTTACAATACTTCTTCTTTACTGCTGCACTACTGTCGTTGCCATCATATATTACTATTCCATACGAAATCACACCAACACATACACTCTCTCCCCAACCTTAACTTTCTCTCTATTCTCGAATATTTAAAGAAAGCTTTGTGCTGGACACAGACACATGCTTGTTCGTTGTTGTTAATGGCAATCCATCGTGAAGTAATAGACTGTTTTTCTCCTCGCTTCCAAACAACGGTGGTAAGCATAAAAAGACACACTATAAAACATATAAACAAATACCCCTGAAAGGCTTGCCCATGACTAGATTTCCGTTGTGCATTGCATGGCGTAAATACGGCAATACATACACTCAGCAGTTATCGTTGAATTTAATGAGCAAATTATGTAGTAGCGTTTATGTAGGTCTTTTTTTTTGCCAATAAAGAGTTTGTATGTAATAGATGCAAAGTTTATAACGAGTTTTCAACGTCGTTGAGCAACATGCGTCGGGAAGCCTTTTGGGCACTCTGTCGAGTTGAGGATGATCGTTTTGCTGGGATAGTTTTTCGTGTTTTTGATGACGATGCTGAAGAAGAGGAGGAGGCAGAAGAAGAAGGGGATGCACGTAACGATGTATCGACATATGCTGAATTGAGTGCTTTCAGCACAGCAATGAGCTTATGGTTGACATGTGCAGCAGTGGCAATATCGTCTGGGAGTGATGAGCGGCAGCTGAAGCATGTGTTGCTGTTATCGCGTCGTAAGCATTTTAGGCAGCAAATGTGGCCACACGGGGTGGTGATCGGATTCTGTGTAAATAGTGCGGTTAGAACGGGGAGAGGCTTCTGTATATATTGAGCGCATAATGCAGCTTTGTTTTTTTTATTTGACCAACTTACGCTGATAGGAACACTGCATGCGCCACTCGAGCAAACAACCGCATCAGAAAACACATAGTGTAACAACTCGTATTCGGACCAAAACACCTGAGACTTGATGTCCTCCCACACGCGCTTATCCGCTGCGTCAGCATCCATCAAGCCAAGCACTTTTTTGGGTATCTTGTATTGCACGAGTTGCTTGGTCTTTTTGCTGTCCGGCATAATCATCCGCAAGCCTCGCTCTTTGATCAGCTTCTTGCCTTCGGGCGTCCATGGTGGTGGTTCAGTATCGTCGCGACGCATCAAGAAACGCCAAACTGTGAATCCGCTCTTGCCCTTCTCAGGCCAGTACTTTACAATCTTGTACAGTCCATCGTAGCGTACACCTTCATCAGGTGCATAGGTTGGGTTATGTTTCTTGAGTGCGAATGTGCGGCAGACACGGATCGGTCGGCTTTTCTTCCAGTCTGCAGCCTTTGCGCCTTTTGTTTTATCAACCTTGGCCGCACACGTAGATGCCAATGCCAGATTGAAGCGTGTCAATGTTTGGTCGGTTGCATGGCCTCCTAGTCGCTTGTTGTTGGATAGATCACGGCCACCGCTGCCCGTATAGTAGAATTCATTGCCATTGTCTCTATCGTCGTCGTAGCCAGCAGAGAGTACAATTGACACTGCACCGGATGATTCTGTACCGGCAATACCACCAACAGGAGGTCTACACATACGTGTCTAGTTCAGTCTACCCACCTTATACATCCAAAAGAACCCTTCATCTTCTCAGCTTCCATCCTTTGGGGATTTTTTTTTACCTATGGACACCCCACTCGCTTGCATGCATTCGATACTGCCAGGATTGGCCACAGTAGATGCCCGGAATCGCACCGACATGATCCTTATGCACAATCACACACTCTGCGTTTCGACCTGCACAAGAGACACCACCACCCCAGTTTTTCGTTTGCTGAGCACCGCGAGATTTGGCTTTTTTGGAGCTGGACATATCGACTGCTTTGCCAGAGTTAATGACTATCTCGCCATCCTTGTTCACGCAAAGTGGGCAGTACCTTTAACATCATCTCCAATTGCACATCAGTCTCTTTCTTTCTTTCTTTCTCCAGTACAGTCTTTTTGGATGAATAAATTGGTTTGTCTGCCCTTACCAATATTGTTCTTCAGGCACCTTGCTCAAACCGCAGCACTCCAAATGCCAGTAGCCTTCACATTGATCGCAGATCTATTTGTCGTCGTCAATGTCGTCCCGCCATACAATTTAGTATCCCTTTACTTTTTGTTTCTGTTGCCAGATACCATCACAAGCTATATGGGTATATGCACTTACCAAAGGATCTCCCGATTTCTTCAAGCATTTTATGCAGCCGCATTCGCTACAGTCCTTTACTTTGTCATCGTTATGGCATGTTTTGCACTGGTAAGTTTTAGATTCGTCCGTAGCTTGCTCGCTCGTATTTGCAGACGCTGTTTCTGTCGCTGTTGATGATGGTATCGTTGCTTCCGCAGCAATTACAGCCTTTTCCTCCTTAACATTGCTTTGTAGCTGTCCCTTTTGAACGTCACTCTTGTCCTCTCTTTCCTTTTTGTTGTCGTCATTATTTTCTTCGTCTTTCTGTGCTTGAGTATCGTCCTTTCCAGGAACCAGCGCTTCTTCTTGGTTCTTGTCAACTACTTGTACAAGCACAAGTGCATTCTCCTTGACACCATATGTTAAAAACAACTTTGCCAAAGTTCCGTCTGCGCACTCGTCCATGAGCTATTATTTATTGAGATCAAAATTCGTAATTCGCGGCAAGAAAGTTTTGTCCATTCGTTAGTCAGCAAGTCTAAAACAAAGGGGAGCTTTATATTGACAGCGGTGTCTTTTTTTCTTTTTCTGTTTACCATTTTGCCCAGGGCGAATAACCGGACGGTGGAGGGATCAACTTGATACCTTTCAGCTACGGAATGACGCAAAGCTTGGACATTTTCACTCTTGGACACTGTCAAGCTGAACTTTTCAGAACTCAGGCGAGGACAGTGGAATAAAATATGCATCCTGATTGCCCCACTGTAAAGAGAAAGTAAATAACAAACAGTGGACGGAGAAAGGTGCGTGTGAAGAGGAAAAAGGTACGCAAAAAAAGAGGGTGCAGCACCCCAAAAACGTCGTGACTATTTTAACGCGTATCACAGAAAACGCGCCCTTGTTTTTTTGGTTTCCTGCCACTGTAATTTTTATTTCGCGATGGCGGAGCGTGTTGTACCTTCTCTCTAGACCATCATTTCCTATCAGTTTTCTATACTCATGATGTCATGGAGCACTATACATTCAGCAAAAACAAATAAAAGAGTGCATATGGCTGCCTTAGACGGGTGTTTTAGAGAATAGACCAAGCAGTAATCTTCTGATTACCTTCAAAAGATCGGCACCGGTTCTTTTTGATCACATGTTTGATGAGGGAGTGTTTTTCTTTGAAAAGGATGGCTCTACTCGTTGACTTTGTGTACTAATCACAGATCAGTCCGTATGTATGTATATAGCTTGTATATAATAGGATAGAACAATCAATTAAAAAATATGATTTGATGATGTGCCCACTATAACTTCCTTCTTCTTCAGCATCGTTATGTTGTTGTTGTTGTTGTTGTTGATACAGGCATGCATCTAATCTAAAATTCAAGGTTGTTTCTCTGCAGTATTAGTAAGCCATTGTCAAAAGAGTATCAAGTCAATCTATAGCTGCTCATGTTGCTTACATATTGAATGTTTTCATTATCGTGAAATGCATAGTGAGTAGTAGAAAGCTCTCTTTAAGCAGCTTTGCTTGGTTGGAAATGGTATTTTACGAATGTTTATAACGAAACGAAAAGCCTAGTGCGTATATATATATATTCAAAAGCAGGCTATCAATGGGTGTACTAGAGAGGATGGAATAAAAAAAGCAACGCTAATCTGCCCTCTAATCTTTGATCCCAAATTAGTTGTGCTTGGAGGAGTAAGAAACTTTGGACGCGAAAAAGGTCACACACAAAAAATCTGCCTTTGTTCTCTTTATGCTCGCTGGTCTTTTCTCATACTCCCGTTAGTTGAATTCAATGGAGCTCCACAGCGAAGTAAGTCTTCTCTTGTTCCTCCTAGCCAACCGTCACCCATCTACGAATGCAATTCGCTTTGCATTTTCCTTTTTCCTTTCTTCACGCACTCATCTGATGCCACCTTTTTCCCCTTCAACTAATTCTTTCTTTGTGCTGCACATGGAATCGCTGTAGACTGCGGTGAGACGGCTGAGGTCCAGAAGCGTCAAAACAGCAAACGAAAAAGAAACATCAACTACGGAGAAAAATGTCCTTACAGAAGCCAAAGATGCGAAATCCCTGGCAGGACAACATTTAGGCGCACGCGCAGCACTTGGCGATAAAAGCAACAACACTAAAGCAAAAGCTGTATGTTCTCCAAACCCCCCCCCCTTTCCTTTTCATGCAACGTACAGAGAAACAAAGAAAAGAACGCTCGTTTTTTTTATATTAACATACCAACAAATAAACCTATTTATCCAGGCACGGATTCAACAACAGCTTTTACAACAAAAGAAAGAATCACATACCCATCAACAATCACAGCAGCAGCAACAGCAGCAAAAGGAACTGGACGATGAGATCAAAGAGTTCTTTTCAGACAATGCTGAACGATACAAAAAGGACGATAAAAATCAACCCTTCGTGATGCCTGTACTACCCATCGAGGCTCCTCAACGTGTTTGGAAACGCTTTGAACTCACCAGATCCCTCTCCCAGGCGCAGTTGACAAGCAAAAGAGACCGAATGGCACCACACATGTCTTCAAATAATCCATCATACTCAATGTCCGAAGATGACCGCGATATGTATAAAGAAGCGTTAGCCTACGATCGGGAGCTAGAACTGCGTGCTGAACAGGCAAAACTGCAGGACCCAACCTACGTCGCATCTCGGCGTGACCCAATGTTAGTTGAAGAATACGAGGAGGAAATATTCAAACATCTCCGTGAATCAGAGGTAAGAGGTTTTTTTATCGTTGTTTCTACTAATATTACTAGTAAACAAGGAGGATATGTATACTCACAAACTCTGCCTTCTCGCCATTACCCTCTTACGCAAACGAACATAAACAATGCGCATCATCATCGATATCAGCTTGAAACACTTGCCGATCCAGATTATATATCGAATCACACAGAAATATCATGGAAAATGCGTGGCGTACTGATAGACTGGGTGATTGAAATCCACTACCTGTTCCAGCTGCTTCCAGAAACATTATTTCTGGCTGTAAATATTATCGACCGATTTCTCTCCAAACGCGTTGTAGCACTTAGCAAGCTGCAACTGGTGGGCATTGCCGCCCTTTTCATTGCGACCAAGTTTGAAGAGGTCAGCTCGCCACGGCTCAAGGATTTCATCTGGATGACCGACCAGTCACTCAAGGAGGAAGAATTGATGAAGGCCGAACGCTTTGTTGCTCAAGTGCTCGATTTCAAGCTGACCTATGCCAATCCACTCAACTTTTTAAGACGCGCATCAAAAACAGATGATTATGATGTCCACAGTCGCATGCTGGCAAAGTACTTTATGGAAATATCTTGTGTGGATCATCGTTTTATTCCTATCCCACCGTCCAAAGTCGCCGCCGCTTCGCTATGGCTTTCACAACGTATACTCACTAATGGAACATGGGTAAGTTCTATCGACAAAGGCCAGATGGTCGCGCCAGAAAGAACAGTGAGTAGTTTGACTCATTGCAAGAATTTTTTTGCTGTAATATGTAGACGGAAGAAAGAGCACGGCTGGCTGGCTACAGGGCGTCTGAAATTCGACCAGTGGTCCAGCTCATGTTGGATTATGTGTCCCAACCAATGATACACGACGCGTTCTTCCGAAAGTGGGCCTCGAAAAGGCTGATGAAGGCTAGTGTGTTTGTACGTACATGGGTTCAACAGTATTATAAGAACAAGTAAATATATCATCATATATCACATTCTACCATTTTCTTCTTTAAACAACACAAACTACATAAATACAACACAATCTATTTAACCACTTTACCGTGGTTTTGTTCATATATCAATATGTATGTGCTTGTCACCTTGTTAATTTGTTGTTTTGTTTGCATGCCATCATGACATCCATTTCTCTGAAAGTATACAAGTGGGCTTTTCGCACGGCCGAATCGACAAAGCTCGACATTTAATGTGGCCTTTGCCACAAGTACGGAGCACATTAACCGTGGCGTGTACAGGACAGTTAGCGATACGATACGGTTGTTGTTGCTGCTCTGCTGATATTAGTGGGATGCATTCAATTATCCAAGCGTCGAGTGTGTTGTTCTAACGTCGATCGCCGCCTGAAACCAGGACTAGGGCCTGAAACCAGGACTATGGGACTTAAATCATGCATGAAAGCTTGGCTGGATGAGAGATGGGTGCTTACGTGAGGACTTTTTTCTTCGGATGTAGTATCGCAAAATGACTCTTTTTTCACACTATGTGTATATATCATAAGATGAATGACATCCCTTCCCCGTTTCGGCGAATTTGCGATTATGTGAAGAACAAGATGCTCTGTTGCTATATCCAGTGTTTTCACGCTTACCCTAAGCTTAATTATGTTCTGCTCCGATTTTATGAATGACAGGTTAACCCAGGAGTGAAAACTGGGGAAATGTAAGGTATAAAAGCGTGCACTCCATCTGTGCAGCTATCGTAATCGTCTATACTTTCCTTTACTTATTTCTAAATACGAAAGACAAACAGAGCTATGCCATTTAGAAACCCGAGAAAGCTTACTGCTGCTGTCATCGGCACAGGGTACGTCTTAAAACTTGCCTAAAATCATTCACGCGGTTTCTCATAGGGTTTCCCATTCTCCCCCAGATTTTACGGCATATGCGCTGCTGTCCAGCTAGAAAAAGAACTTGGTATCAAGGCACAACTCTTTGAGTTAACCAATGATGTTGGCGGCACCTGGCAATCCAACACTTACCCTGGTGCCGAATGCGACATTCCTTCGCATCTATACTCGCTAAGTTTTGAACCCAATGACGGTACGTATTCAGTCACTTTTTCATTTTCGTTTGCCTCGTTTGAAGGCATAGATAGGAACCTCATATAACATATACTCCCCCCTTCTAGCTTGGACGAAGCATTACAGTGGTCAAGCTGAAATTTACGCATATCTTCGACGCGTTGCCCAAAAATATAACATTTACGGACAAACCAAGTTCGAAACCGAAGTTGTGTTTGCAGAATGGAAAGAACAACTGCAAAAATGGCACCTTCAGTGGAGAAACACAAACAACCACCAAGAAACAGGCTTTGGCTTCTATGACATTTTGTACGAAAACATCAGTGAGCGCAAGCTCTCTCTCTCTCTCTTTATATTATTATGACATTGTACTGTTGTACAGACACAGGCGTTTTGATTGAACAGATTATTACTAGGTTTGCTGGTCTTGGCCCACTCCGTGTGCCTAATATCCCGTCAGAATTCTCCAAGTTCCAGGGTCCAATTGTTCATACCACACAATGGAATTCATTACTTGACTATAGCAACAAAAAGATTGCTGTGATTGGCAGTGGTGCAACGTAAGCTAGTAATAAAATTAGGCTGCTATATAAAAATGGTATGGTAGTTGTTATTGACAAGTGGAATTAGTGCTGTCCAAGCTATTCCTGAGCTGCGTAAAATGGCCTCGCACGTTTACAGTTATCAAAGAACTCCTGCATGGATTTCACCACGAGGTATTATATTCTATAACGAAGAAGAGAAAGGGGAATTCGGAATTAACAGCATTAGAATGATATGATTATTTACAAACCGTCATCCTTACTGTAATATCAGATCAATTCAGCTATCCACGTATTCTGAAATTTGTGTTCCGTTGGTTTCCCTTTCTGATGAAAATGTACCGTTTCTTCTTGTTCCTACAGGTATGATGAAGAGCAATGTGTGCGCCGGAAAAAGGGGAAATCGTGTTGCTAACATGGTGTCTCAGCATGAAACCTTTTATATCAACTTTGGCTACTATAATTCGTGGTTCAGTCGTCGTATTGAGAAACTGTTCAAGCAAGTGGTAGCATGGCGCCTTAAGCGTGTCGGTCGTCCTGATCTTATCCCTATCTTGACCCCAGGTAAAAGAGGAAATTCTTCTAAACACCTCAAGTGAGAGGAAATCTACGCAAGTACTCAAAAAACAATACATAAATAATGTATGTGTGTATACGACGAGTGAAGATTACCCTGTTGGATGCAAGCGCGTTGCCAAGTCTGAAGTATATCTTGAAGCATTGGCCAAACCCAATGTTACAGTTATTCCATCTGGAGTAACTGATATCAAGGAGCGTACCTTGATGGATAAGAATGGAAACGAGATTGAAGTGGACATCCTGATCTTGGCCACCGGTTTTGATGTTCAGGGATTCACTGGAAATCTTGACAGTAAGCTTCTTTTTGTTGTATTACTATTCGTGGTGATTTGATAATTTCACTGACTGGATTGGCTTTGTTGCTGTGTCACCTTTAGTCTATGGAAGAAACCGCGTTTTGCTAGATGAAAAATGGAGAAAACATTTCCCAAAGACATACAAGGTAAGTCTAACGATCATTTGCGAGAAGAGAAGAAATCGAGTGGGAAGAGACTATCATGACAGCAACCCTTTAATCAGCTGATTCTGTTCAACAAAACTGCGCGTGTATTAGACTGTTACTGTCCATGGATACCCCAACTTCTTTATGTTGCTCGGTCCTTCCGCTGCACTAGGTCATAACAGTGTGGTTATCCAAATTGAAATGTAAGTCATTCAAAAAGAATATCTGTGTTAAGCTCAATACCGTGTAAAAGAAGTGTTCCTGTATTTATTTTTGGCAATCGTTATTCATTTAAACCTGTTACATTAGCCAAGTCAACTATGCTATCAAGTGCATTAAGCGTATGCTAAAAAAGAATCTAGCAGCTATCGAGCCAAAAGAATCGGCTCAAGATCAGTTCTCTAAAAAGCTGCAAAAGAACTTTGAAGGAACAGTGTGGAAAGGAGGTAATATAGTGACACAGCTGTATTTTTAAGCATAAGCGGTATATAGAAAACGACGAATGAAGCAACATATGCTGTCATATAATCGCTACTAAATTTTATCTACCTCCAAAAAAATAGGTTGCCGTTCTTGGTACATGAACGACGCAGGCGAGGTAAGAAGGGGATCATATGGCTCTGCATCAAAAGGAATTACAATTACTAATGATAGTAAAATATTGATGCACCGCTAGATTTATGGTCTCTGGAGTGGGCCAGTTACAAGCTTCTGGTGAGAGCTTCGCAATCCAGACTTTGGCCGCTTCATAGAATACGAGCAGGCATTACCGGCGAGCTTGTAAAATCCCACTGCTTTAATTAGTATGTAGCCGCAGTCGAACACACTAGAAGTAATTTATATCAAACATTTATATCAATGACAAATTACAGCAAATTTGATAATTCTCTTTTCTCTTATGTCCTTTATCGTCATCGATTTGTTACTACTTATATTACAGCAGGGAACGATTCCTCTCCTGTCTGGTTGTATATAAACAAGCATGATAGCATCGATGGCTGTGAAAGCAGTTTATCCACTTATATCGCACACACCGTCGCACGATCGTTCACAGTTATTTTCATTATCGATACTGAGCTATCGTAGAATGAGATACAATCTACTTAAATATTAACGTAGCAATTTTATTTACAAAACAGCTTTCGTTTTATTCATTAAGTGTACACAGAATTCAATGTCGTATAATACATTTTTGTCGAAACACAACCAAAGACATCTGTCAGGACCCGCAAGAGGGCGTACAGATAGTTTCTTCATTCTTGTGCAGGTCTGCCCATGTCGCTGATGGCTCTTCTATCATTGCTATTCTTGTCGACTTCGATCGATACCAAGAGCATAAGAGCACTTCAAAAAACTGTCTCACTTATGTGCTGAAAAAGAAAGGCACGGCTCACATAAGAAGTGCGATACTGGGATAAACGGTTGAAAGGTAAGATGCAACAGAAGAACATGTATGCATACTATATTACACTTATCTAGCTTTGCTTATTACCTGTGTTATGTATTAACACAGTATCATATAATTCGGAAAGAAGTCAGTTGTCTTTGAACGCGTGACGATGTGAAAGATTGTATGGACTAGTCAAGTTCCTCGTCGAGGCCAGGATCTTTCGCGCTGACCATTTAGCAATTTGCGAAAACTTACTTTTTTAAAGTAAATTTACAAGCTATGTGCCATGAGTATATCCTCCGAGTTGTGGGCAGAAGTATCATACATAGACAAGTTGACGATTCATTGGTGCCACATACATATCAATGCTATTGAGAGCGATTTCTGGATGACATGCTCCAAAGGAATAAATGTATGGTGTTGCTTGACTTGATTTTGTAAAGATTTTATTATCTGCAGCATTCTGCTAATATTCTGTGGAGCAAAAGTATGCTATTATATACGAATAGCAAGAAATAGGAGAAAGGGAGGTATAACAATTACAACATTATCATCGCTTACATGACAGCTTTTTTTAGAGACCTGCTATACTCTAAATCCTGTGTAATTATCAAAGACTCACCAGATGTTATTTGAGCCTACGTAAACGACTTGAAGCTGTTATCGGTTAGCTTATGATGGGGTGGTTTCTTTTACAGAGGACTAGAAAGTAAAAGTTATATTGATATTGTCGCCTCGTCCTACATGTCATATGGAGGTAAAAAGGAATGCAAGGGAATCAGCGGTTAGTATAGCGAGTTCCTCAATCAAAGCAAGAGCAATAGTGTGACATGCAAATGTTATGATACCTGCGCGTCGACCTGCGCGTGCTCTGGGAAGGGGAACTGCTTCAACTATGATTGGATCTCCTTCATCCAATACAGTCCTAGGTACACCTGCGTATCTACGTTTGTATCAATGATAATATGCAAAGATGTATACTGTCAGAGGCGTTTGTCGCTATCAAAATAGCACACACGGAGAGAAGAGAGAGACTGGATTAGTATTAGAGTGGTACCGTTGAAAGTTCAGCTCTGTTCCGAATTGATTCTTGTAGATTTTCTCAATATGTTCTCCATTGCGCTGAATACGCGGAATTACGGCACCGTGTCTTTTTTTGAGATGGCTGAAGAATCTTCTTTCCTGGGCATTGGTATAGCTTCTGTTGCAACCTCTGTAGGGGCAAAGCAGGTCACCTTCTATAATAAGCATATATAGATCATTTTCCAATAAGCAGACGATCACATGAAAAAATGTACTCATTTATCACAGAAATGCTTTAGACTTACCTCCTTCGGGCACCCGAGCTGGGGCTTGCGCTTGTTGCTCTTGTCGCTGCTGTTGCTCTTGTTGTCTTGACGATGATCTTGTATAGGTTTGATTCTGTTGTTGTCGTTGTTGTCGTGGCTGTGGCTCCTGATGTTGTAATGATGGTACTACAGAGGACCGATTCTGCTGTTGTAGTGGTTGCTGCTGACCTTCTTGGTGTCTTGATGACGAGGCTAGAGAGGCTGTCGTTTGCGGTTGTTGTTGGTGCATCAATGATGACGCTGCAACTTCATTTGTTTTCGTACGCTTTGGCGAAGACTGCTCCGGCGGCGACTCTAGTGATAGCCACAAAGGGGATGCTTCTGTTAGTAGACATCCATCTACAAGAATGTTTCTAGAATTAGGAGTCAATTGTTGTCTAGAGTTACCTGTGTTTGGTTGTTCTATTTCATCATTGTCATTCTCTCGAGCACGCTTTCTGACTAGTAACGGCGATGCTGATGTTGATGGCTGTTCGTTTAGTGCTCGTTGCACACTTAGTTGAGCTCCTGAGGTATCGGTTGCAGTGGGGTGTGTTTTATGTGACGCTGATGGTGACTCGACGGAAGAATTATCTGTGGTAGTATTATATCAGGATAAGCATCACATAATGGCTTTTCTTTATCGATCCAAATGTACACCTTCCAGACTTACGTTCATAAGCATTCTCGGTGTGCTCTTCTTTCACCACAGGTGCACCCGTTGTTCCTTGAGCTGCTAGCTGTTGCCCTTGCTGATTCGAAGAAATTGGTGCTGTTTCTTCCGTTTTCATTCGCTTTGGGTTTCTTTTTTCCAATGAACGCGCTAAGGATTTTAGAAATGGATGCAGTAAATGTTAGTATGTGTCCAATATCATAGTAGCAAAAAAAATTGATAATATTTGCTGCCCTGACTTGCCTGTGCTTTGGTTTTCTGACTGGCCCGTATTGGCGCTACTGTCATTAGCGCCGTCTGTATGTTCTGAATTTTCGGTCTGGCGAACGCGCTTCTGCCCTACGCGATCCGCTGTTGCTGTTGTTGCTGTTGGCTCTTCTTCTGTTTGGGCCTCGGCGGCAGTAGTGGTAGTAGTAGCAGCAGTAGCAGAAGCATCTCCAAACGAAAACGTGGACAATGGTGTGTCTATCATAATATAAACAGTAACATAAGCATTGTGTTCTGCAGTTACTTTTAGTGTTCGAATTGAACAATGTATTTTGATTCTTACTCGGCGTAGTGAATTCAACTACATCAGTGGTCTCAATACTTGTTTGTTCGGTTCTTTCTGAAGTAAGAAATTCGGGACCTTCCACTATTGATACGACACTTTGGTCTGAGAATAGAATGGTTGAAGAAAATCAACTACTGTTGCATTGTCTAGTTCTTAAAGTGTAGAAAAAGACGCGTAATTGTGTGCATGTAACTCGTAATCAAAGGTTGACATTTATAATACCTGTATTCCAGATTGCGTTGAAAGGTACGTCGGTATGGAAGACGTTGATTCCGAGTGCTGTTAAAGTGTTTTGCACAATATTCCACATTGTAGCGTTACTCGATGGAGAATATCAGAAGAGGTAGCGGCTCAAGGTGATTGGCAAGTTCAAGTGAAATAAGCGCGACTGCGCACCGGAGTTCAATATGCTGCATGATGGAATCGAGGATCCCACCATTTCGCACTATCTACATCGCATGGCTGCTTATAGTCTAATGACTTGCTACAAATTCACAACTAGCTATTGACTGGCGATATACGGCAGAAAAAATGTGTGGAGCAAAGAGGAGAGATGTAGACAATTATTACGATTAATACTATGTTAGTCATGATTACATCACATAAAGCAAAAATAGACCTATATTCCTAGACAGACAAAGCAACTAGTATACAAGTAAACATATTTGACAGGATACACTATATAAGAATGAGGTAGTATGTCAATAAGTTATATGGTACTCGTATTTTTGAAAAACATTATATAAAGGATTCATATGATATGAGTTTTGAGTTATGTAAACTACCTTCTACTGGTTCATCAGCAGCAGTACATACTACATGGTCAATAGCAGAGACATATTGGTATTGTCATTGCAATGATAAAAACAACAAGCTTATACAAATAAATAGTACTAGCTATACATACAGGTATTTTCCTTTTTATTATCATTGCTCGCCTTATTCTCTATCATTATACAAGCCAACTCGTCTGTATGTCAGCAACTGCATCTTACGCATATACATGCTAAAGAAGAATCTGGTAGTAGCTATTGAATCAAGGAAGAGAGTCAGCTCAAGACTCTGAAGGCACGATATGCTACATTATGAGCAATAACGCAATATAGTCTTCCTTGATATTTATAGGCGATGCAGGCGAGATATGAAAGGGATTGTACTGTCTGGTTTAAAAGAAGTCATAACTGTAGCTACAGTACTTTGGATTGAAATATATATGGATTTATATGATATTTTGGAGTGGCCCGCTTACAAGCTTGTGCAGATGGAGTTTTCGCAACCCTGACTATACTCAATTCATAGAGCAAAAAAAAAGCAGCACATGCGAACGAGTAGCATCACTACTTAACAGTTAGTATATAGCCGCACTTGAAACGTTAGTAATCAATGTTCATCATACATGATTCATTTTACTGTCGTAATACTTATACATATACTACATTCGACGTTCTTCTATAAACGGCTGCACACTTGTTTCAAAGAAAAAGTGATTATTTTGCTTTGATTGTCATCCAGTGGTATGAGTAGTGCTTACCGAGGAATCGGTACCATGTATAGTATAAGACATATCAATTCCACAGCGTCCTTATTGACAACAACTGCCCCACGCAATATCTTGCCAAGAACGTCTCTGTGCCTGAACAAAATAGTAGTGTCCGTTGGTTAAAGCATACGATAACTTTGCAAGCATAATACAATCAAATCTCACCAGAATATGGAAACAATGCACATTTCCCTTTTAGTGTGCGTACTTTTGAAAAAATAAAAGCCGCTACTAAATTTTATCTACCTCCAAAAAAATAGGTTGCCGTTCTTGGTACATGAACGACGCAGGCGAGGTAAGAAGGGGATCATATGGCTCTGCATCAAAAGGAATTACAATTACTAATGATAGTAAAATATTGATGCACCGCTAGATTTATGGTCTCTGGAGTGGGCCAGTTACAAGCTTCTGGTGGGAGCTTCGCAATCCAGACTTTGGCCGCTTCATAGAATACGAGCAGGCATTACCGGCGAGCTTGTAAAATCCCACTGCTTTAATTAGTATGTAGCCGCAGTCGAACACACTAGAAGTAATTTATATCAAACATTTATATCAATGACAAATTACAGCAAATTTGATAATTCTCTTTTCTCTTATGTCCTTTATCGTCATCGATTTGTTACTACTTATATTACAGCAGGGAACGATTCCTCTCCTGTCTGGTTGTATATAAACAAGCATGATAGCATCGATGGCTGTGAAAGCAGTTTATCCACTTATATCGCACACACCGTCGCACGATCGTTCACAGTTATTTTCATTATCGATACTGAGCTATCGTAGAATGAGATACAATCTACTTAAATATTAACGTAGCAATTTTATTTACAAAACAGCTTTCGTTTTATTCATTAAGTGTACACAGAATTCAATGTCGTATAATACCACTGTAGGAAAATTCTTGTGAATTTTAAATTCTTGTAAACACTAAGTAAAGTAACAAGAATTCTTGTGGATTCTTGTGAATTTAAAGTAGCGATAAAGCGGTCACGCGTTCACAAGAAAATCAAAGCGGTCACACGTTCACAAGAAAATCACAAAACGTTTTGTGGAATACCAAAGCGGTCACACGTTCACAGGAAAATCACAAAACATTTTTGTGGAATATTCATTATATAGATTTTAAAAAATAGCTTTATTCAATTACATGATACTAGCTAAGGTTTATTGATTGATGGAATACTGGTCGAGCGTATACAGATGAAAACCACCCCTTTCTCTCTCTCTATATATCACATACACTCTCGCTATATATATACGTGTATGTGTGTGTGTTTATACAATAATCAACTTTCTGATACTTTAACTTACCTTTTAATTATGTATA